>NC_056728.1:102249589-102277089 GCF_019279795.1 Protopterus annectens | reverse complement strand
CAGATATACCTACAAGGATATCATCACACTTTACTGTTGACAACATGTTAACATTGCTACACTGCTATAAAGTCACCCTGTGCATTAGCACCATGTTAACCTGTTCCTGCATCAATGTTACAGATGACAGGAGGTGGCACAGTTTCATCATATGCACAGGGTGTGTTGTTGGTTTGCCAGAGCCCGACATTGACCCATCCAATCGACATGTATGTGTGTGTGTGTGTGTGTGTGTGTGTGTGTGTGTGTGTGTGTGTGTGTGTGTGTGTGAGGGACAACAGTACAGCATGGGTCAATGTTGATGTAATGTCTGTGTGTATGTATTAGCCCTAGGTGTTTGGTTTATGTGTGTGTGTCTGCATGCACACAGATCCACCATGTGGCTGCCATATACTGGAGGTTGTGGGACAGCCATAGACTGTACCTGCCAGGCTGTACAGATCACCGTCTCTGGCCACGGACACAGTACCTGTGCCTGGCTGGGGTGCCACGGACAGCATCTGGTACTAAGCCAGACTGGGTACTATCATCAGAGGAAGAGGGATGTCGACTGGACCCATGTCCCTGCTGGGACTGGCCAGAGCCACATGCACGTGGTCTTCTATGATGGTCTATTGACAGCCCAGCCCCAACATTGCTGGGGCTGGTGCTGCCACTACGGGAGCAGCTGTGACTTGTGTGTCATCCGCGATGACTGCCAGCTGATGATGTTGCTGACATACATCCACGTCGATGTCTCAGCTGTCCTGCACTGTCCTGGCACATGGACATGACATTGCGGAGGGCATCTAATGTCTCCCCCCAACGTCTATCAATAACCTCGGTGCAGTTATAGATGGCACCGGCAAGGTCACGGATACTGTCATTGATAGCGGTGTTATGGGCCCTCTGCGCCCTTAGTCCCTGTCTGGTGTACCGTTCCATACGTTCTTGTGCCTGCATTACAGCCTGGAACATACCTGAGGTTGTAAGACCTGTGAGGGCACATCTGCCAGGGGCATTACAACCAGCAGTGCTCCCACGAGAACCCCTGGACATCTGCCTATGTGGTACCATTCCAGGAATCTGGGTATGGCTGCTGTGAGGGGATGCATGTGCCATAGATACCACACTATCCTGGTCAATGCCTACTGTATGCTGTCCCTCAGTTAAGGCCATTGGTGATGAGGGATGTACTGGCAGTATGAATGTGCGCATAGATGGGGTGGAAAGCTGTGTACTGTTGATTGGTGGCCCAACGACAGACCCTGTCAAACCTGCCTGTGCCACAACACATGTATCATCATTTCCACTATTTGTGGCAGTGGCTTCAGGTTTCCTGCTGCACTCATCCAACACAACCTCAGCACCTGTGAGAGGAAGACAGGAAACACACTTTACAATCTGTACATGATGTTAGCACATGCACACATGCACACATGAACACATGCACACATGAACACATGAACACTTGCACACATACACACATGAACACATGCACACATGCACACATGAACACAAATACACTACTCACTAAAGTAGACACACACACACACACACACACACACACACACACACACACACACACACACACACACACACACACACACACACCAACAGCAATCCAGAACATACTCATTAGTGGTTGATGGTGGAGTACAGTATCACAAGCCAAAGAGTCCTATCACACATGTCAGCATGCAGGATGTGTGTTGCTCAACAGCATGCAGTGCAAGTGTAGAGAGTCCTTGTTAATAACAGTATACATGTATTTGATGCATGTGTGTTGTTCAATGATAGGCCTCACCCTGGAACACAATGTGTACATGGACACAACATTGCTGTGTAAATATTAAATGCTTTTCAATGTCCTGTGCACCATCACTCACAGGTATACATACCATGGCTGGATGCACACAACTGTCAGGTGTATAGCAATGAATGCTATGTGTAGTACTGTAGTTACTGTAACTGGATGCAGTGTGGTACCATGAGCCATCATCAGGCAGCATCATGTGGTCACTCAAGGCCACTGATGTGTGCCACACTGGCAGTTATCTTGCTGTACCTGAACTGCAGCACTGTGGCTACATTAACCATTTCACAGGGAGTTGTTACATGGGTATGTAAGGTGTTCAATAGGGAGCATTGCCCAACATGAATGTGTTGTGTGTTGAATGTCGCACCACCCCATGATAGGCCTCTACCCCTCAGGTATAGTATGTGTGCTGTGTGGATGACATTTGGGATACTGGAGACTGACCTTACAGCAGGTGTCTAAATACGCCATGTGTATCATATTAACACGTACTGTGTATGACAAAGTGGTCTATGTTGTGTGCATGTGTATTGACTCTGCCTATACAATGTCCACTACAGTGTACCACAATTGTTTGGGATGCTCTGTGTATTGCATGTGTTTGAGGCAGCTACTCATGTTACTGGGATGTGCATAGTCCCACAGAAAACATGCAGAGTATGCATTATGTGTAGGTGTTTTACATGTGTATATGGCCTACAACACACCTATGACATGCACAAGTTATTTGCTATATTAAATGTAGAACACTCACCAGCATGGGTCTGCTGTCTTGCTGTCACACCAGAGGGACCTACAAGGATATGAGACAGTTTGTCAGTGTCAACAACTATGGCATTGCTGCTGTGAGTTTGCAATTTTACAGTAGTACAACGGTTGACAGTCACAGGCATACAGATTATGTTCCAAATTATCAGTGTTGCACATCACCAGGCTCCACATCTTCTAAATACACAGTACACATCTGACATATGTATGTTCTAACAATCGAGCTAACAGTAGTCTACAGATATGCCATGTTACCTGCACGCTCCGAGTCAACTTGCTGGGTGACTCCGGCCTCCATGATGACACATGTCTGTTGTAGTGGTTGGCCAGGAGCTCTTCCACTCTGGTGAGGGGCAGAAGTAATGCTGCACCACCACCTGTGGTAAGCTGTTGTCTGCGGACATCGGAGGCATGCTGCCGGACATGTCTAATTAAATCACTGCAGTGACGGCGTACCTGCTCATAAGTCCGGTTATGCATGCCTATGCCATTAACCCGATGGACAACATCTTGCCACAGTGCAGTGCACTCATGCCGGTCCTGGCTAGTTCTGGAGAACTGCAGGGTGTGATGTTGTACTAGGGTGGATATTATGATTTCCTCGTCTTCAGGGGAATACGCAGGGTTGCGATGGTGAGACATGTCCCTGGAAGACAATAAAACAATAATTGTGAGCAAGTCATGTGGCACACTTAACATTCTAAAGTACAGATATCAATGAAATGCCATATATAGCAACCTATTGGCTGTCAGTAGATACACACTTTTAATACCACATATCAGTGCTCAGCCCACAACTGCCTGACAGTGCCTGGCACGTTCTATATATTAAACCATGTTCTGCACAGCAACAAAGTGAAACCAGTATGTAAGACTATACAACAGTACATGGCACACTGTATGTGACACAATGCACCACCTAGCCACAGAAGGTATATATGAAGCTAATGCATACAGAAATATGTCATTCATTGAAATGATTGTAAAGTACAGTTACAGTACTACCAGTACACCACACTACTTGTTGATAGCAACCCCATATGTAACACATGTGCACATTCATCAATATAGGTGGCATGCTGCTGTACTACACTATACATGTTGCTAGATATGCACTTATATCCTGTAACACACATATGACCAAGGCCATGTTACAGGCATACCCACACACACATCAGACATACCTACAAGACACAAAGGTATGGCAACCCAGATGAGCTTTACCTGTGTACCATACAGTACTGTGTGTCAGCACTTACAAAACCTTATACCTGAGGTATGTAATGTGTGAGGACTACAGGTAACAAGCAAAGCAGCGTTTCCAAGCAATGTGGATATACACCATACTGTGCTGTGTAGGCCTACAGCTTCAGGTAGTACTACAGTTCATACGGGATTTGTATTCACTAGTGTTAACAATCAATAAGCATACATGTACTGCTTTAGCCTACAATGGCACACTCCAGTCAACACCATGGGACTATGTCACACCATATGCCATACTGCTTTTCCTACCTAGCAATAGCATACATATCTTTTGCAGGGATCAGAGCTAGAACACTACATACCATTATATAAACAGTTTCCACTAGGCTATCACACATATACACAATGTTGACACATTCACCTACACATTCACCATCACACTCAGTCAACCTCACATAGCAATTAATGCAACAAGTACATGTGTGTGTGTATCAGGTCCTAGGTAGCTAATAGGCTGTTAGCCGTAGGGCCTATAGAAGCCTAGCCATACGGTACCCTGCCCTTCAACACCCATGTAATTTAAGTTTATGTGCCCCTGTCATGCAGAGCCACATAAGTGATTCCCGGGTTGTATGTCCTATCTCACATCCATTCATCATGATTATTCATTATGACTGCTAATGAGGACCTTTCTTTGCTATTGATAGGTAGTTAGTTCCAGAGTATGATATGTGTCTGAGGTGAGACTGTACCACCCCAGCATGTTCTGCTTTTTGACGTTACAAGGTTTAGATCAGTACAGTGTGTAGCTTGTAGGGATTTTGATCCATTTACATGGAGCATGTCCAACACCTGTGGATTTAGCATAGCTTTGTATGTTAGGCAGAGGTTGCCTCTGGGTAGGTGGTATGCGACACAGTGTAACTGTGGTTTTGTAAGACAGTCTGCATAGGGCATCTGTTTGAGTCTGGTAATACTCTTTGTGAGGTATGTGCCTGGTGTCTACATTTACTGTAGATGTCTTCTGAGGTACATACCAAAAGGGCCATTGTACTCTATGATGTGTTTTATGACTGATGAGTAGAGTGGAACACTGACCTCTTTTTCCATGGATGACAAACCTTTTCTGATGACATGTGGACCGTACACAGTTTACATGACTAGTGTGGCACTGTGATTATCAAAAGGGACACTACTGTCCACCTGTGTCCCATGGTCTCTTATCACACTTTTGGTGTTGAGTAGACTACCACCTATGTGGTAGTTCATGGGTACAGGGTTTTTAACAAAAGGGATGGCAATACATTTACAGCATTGAGCTTGAGCATACATATAAACATCCATTGGTGTACATATAGATTTACATATAGGCACATATACAGTCCACCATTCATGGTGGGAATATCAATTATGCAAAGGTTGAGGGGGATGCAGTTATGTAATAATATTGCACAGTCTTGTGCAGAATGCATTGAAGGTATTCTCAGCCCATGTATCTTTAGCAGGACTCCCTGTCTGGAAGACTAAAAACCTAACAAATCATACCCTCAGCGTTTAAACACCACATGTCATATACCAACACTGTATGCTGTCTTGTTTGCCACACACTACAACCTACATAAAAATATGCACATAGCAACCTTCACCAACATATATATGTCTACCCTTCAAAACAGTTGCAGTATGTCCCTTGCTCTATGCACATGTTAAGATGCTAATATATCTGACACATAAATATCTCTCCATATGTGTGTGCCATACACACACAAGGTCCACACTGTTGTAAGTCCGTAGACCTCACGGATGACCTGTTGAGCCTTGCTACAACATGAACAGTTGTCACATGTGTGCATAACAGTAATATTACAGGGACTATTTATAGCTGCTAATGCTACATTACTGTACTAGCCTGGTACAGCAGTTGCCAATGCTAAGCTACACATTATATGACTATCATGCATGTGTTACTCTGTCACATCCAGGTTTATATAGCTGTTTGCACTTCTCCCCCAAACAGCCATTATACACAGTACTGTACAGAACATAGATAACATGTTCAGATGTTTGACATTTAATGCTGAGCTACATATGTCACAGTTATGTCCCACTGCACACAGCTACACACTAATTTGTCCATGGCAGTAGTTATGCATGGCATCAGTGCATATATACCTACTGCTGCCACATATGCATATTTCAAAGTATGTACAGTACTCTTCATAAACATCTACTTGCTGGTAGCCACATGTCTGTTACATACCTGTTTGTCACTTTCAGGTCCATCTGTGTATGTTTTGTCATTTTTTTTTGGTATTAATTATGTAAAGTTTGCTTTTACTTAATTTTTTTGGTTATTAATTAAGTTTTTTTTTACTTAATTAATATTTTTGGTTAGTAATTCAGTAAATTTGTTTTACTTAATGAAATTTTTGTTTTATTAAGTAATATATTTTTTTTACACCTCTCCAGGTTTACAGATGCTATAACACGTGCAATGTAATGATTGCATGTGGGGATAGCAAATACAGTCTGCTTTTATAGGTATCTGCACATGTGCATGTGATGCCCTCTGCACCAAGGGTCTATATTATATCCTCGAATGCTTAAAAAAGCGAACGCTGGTTGATCAAACTTATTTTCACAAAACTGCAAAATATCGAAGCAGCAGAAACTTGAATTTTTTCCTAGGGAAAGAATTTGGTTGTCCATTTCTGTTGCTTCGGTATTTTCAGTGTTATGGTGGAAAGTTACCGGTCAGATTCAGGTAAGTGTGCGATTGTGTGGATGTGAGTGTTAGGGTGATTTAGGTGAGTTAGGGTTAGGGCTCGGGTTAGGTGTGTATGCAATTGAGTGGACATGAGGGTTAGGGCGGATTTAAGTGAGTTAGGGTTAGGGAGCGGGTGAGGTAAGTGTGCGATAGTGACGGACCTTAGGGTTAGGGTTTGGGTTAAGGTAAGTGGGTAGTTAGTGGTGTGTGCATAGTTTAGAGTAGGGTTAGGTATCAGATTTTAGGTGTATGTGTATGGATTTCTGTTTGTTTGGTGTGCTTGTGTTGTGTGCATGTGTTTTGGATCAGCGATTTTTTTTCCTTGGGAAAAAAATCACTGATCTGACAGTTCGAGATTGTAAGCTTTCGCTTAAATTAGGTTGATCAATCAGCATTCGCTTTTTTAAGCGTTCGATGATATAATATAGACCCTGCACCAATTGGTGCCCAGCATTTGGTAAATGCATACAGCCTGCTGTGTGGTAATTGCAG
This sequence comes from Protopterus annectens, assembly GCF_019279795.1. Taxonomy (NCBI): domain Eukaryota; kingdom Metazoa; phylum Chordata; order Ceratodontiformes; family Protopteridae; genus Protopterus; species Protopterus annectens. The sequence goes on along the minus strand of NC_056728.1, from coordinate 102,270,058 downwards.
TACTCACTGTCATAGCAACCCAATGCTATACATTGCTAAGTTATGTAGGCATAGCCCTTTTGGATTTCCAGAGTGGGGCCCATGCTTGTTTGCTGTGGAGACTGTTGTTTAAGTCAGAAGGTTGGTATACTACTTATATCTGAAGCTAGAGGTGCAGACAGTGATGTACATGTTGTACTCAGACCTGACTGTTGCCACTTCCAGTACAGAGCTATTAGTGTAGAGTTTAACTCACCCCTACAAATGCTTACACAAGATATATGTGAGTATGTAGTTTCTTTTCTACTTATATAATTAACTGCCATACAAAAGTAGTTATTGAGAAGTATTCTTTTGGCACATGAACTGTTTGTGAACTGTTATACTGTGCATATTAATGTACTAACTTCTGCAGGGTTTGTATTTTTTATTGTTGACATTAGCACAGGATTCTCAGGAAAAATTCCAGTACTGAGTATGCCTACCTACATCCTTGGTAGACCCTAAACACACATGTATATTTAAAATTTGGGGGGGGGGGTGCAGACATACAGAGAGCATTATGTATTATTGTGTGAATGGTATCTTACTGGACTTAAAGGATTGGTGTGTACCTGTTAGTTTATCATGGCAGGTGCTCTGTCCACCTTTCTGACTAATGTCAGTACTTTTCAGAGGGATTCAGAGGGATACAGCTAAAATATGTTTCACAATCAGGGACATCCCTGAAAAGTAGTGACAGTTAGGAAGTATGGCCTCTGCCCTAATCAGATATGCCAGTGTTTGTCCTGCTATGATACTGTGTGGGGGTTGTAAAGTGCCTCTATAACATTATTTGCTGCTAGAATGGCTGCTTCTCTTATCACAGTCATGTAATGCAATTCCACAACAATTACTGGTAAAGATCCACAGAACAAGCTTTGTGTTATGGCCTTTCTATTTTTCCTTTACTTTCACTCATTGTATTGCATGATATATTTATTTCAGCACCAAGTTATTGTATATCTGCTGTGGCTTAGTGGTACTTCATGCAGTCTAGTGTGTCCAAGGTCTGGGGTTCGAGACTGACAGAGGCATTTTATTCTGCTGCTGAGCAGAACAAAGGCCCTGACATACAGAGTGACTAAGGCACTTTTAAGCAGTTGTAAGCGGGTTTGTGCAGGTTTGCGTGATGCTTAGCAATACTTAGTTAAGCGCACACATGCGTACACTTGCTTAAACCCGCTAACTACTGCTTAAAAGCATTTACTCCTGCTAACCCCCGTGCTAATTTCTTTGAAAGAAAATAAAATGGGGAGATAGGAAAGTGGTGAAAAAGGGGGCACAAAGAGGGAAAGACAGTAGGGAAACCAGCTCAGGATGTGTAGGACAGGTGTAGGGAAGGTCCATAGCTGCCAATTTCTTTACCAGCAACAGCTGTGCATATGCAATAAATTTGGAGTGAAATTTGAAACCTTCCACCCATGAGAGAGGGGTGAGGACAACAAAGTATGTTGTACTGCCAATTATAATTATCAGTTTACATGTCTAGCAGACATGTGTGCGAAATGGGCAGCTATGTATGGGGTGTAAATTTTTTGTGGGAACAGATTGCCCCTTTTTTTTTTTTTAGGTGAGAGTGGAATGTGAGGTAGAGGAAGTAGGTATATTTGGAGAGGTAGGTTAGGGAGGTAAACAGACAAGACAAACAAGACACATACAGGGGTGGAGTATGACACAAGGGGTGGGTAAACACAATTGATGGGGACGGATGTTTGGAAATCGCAAGCCCATGAGCCCACAGATGGTAACAGTGGAACTGAGATCCCCACCCATGGGCAGTCACCACTGCACCTTCACAGCCCCGAGGGTGGCTGTGCTGGGGACTGCGTAGGAGGGGCAGGCTTACCCGTGTGTCACGCCACTCTCGCCTCGAGCTGGCGTAGGGGATCAGCGACTGAACGCTGGATCTCCCTACACACCACAGCCCGGACCCTTTGGAGGGTGACAGGTGGCCCTTCTCCACCCACGCTTGCACGGGGGGACGAGCCCCATCCCCTGCAGTGCTTCCACCCGAAGGTGGCACAGGACCAATGTAGGAGGTGAGCCCAGGCTGGGCACTGGACCTGCTGGTGCCAGGTGCAATCGCCAGCTGGGGTGGGACAGGTGGGTCCGCTGAGACCGGCCTTCCCATATGTTCTATGATTAGGTGTGTTTAATTACAACATAGACAACAGCATTCCAAATTAGTTGTAACAACATGCAGTAATATTCCCATTAACCCAACACACCAGGGTTCCAACAGTTGAACAGCAAGCATAACACATGCATATATTGAACGACAGTGGATATTCCAACAGCATGCAAGGATGATTGGTGGCAACAGGCCACCAAGTTTATGGTGTTTGAACAGGGCACATGCATCAAAGTAAATGCAGATATTTATAGAACAATAGGACATAGGTCCCAACAAATGTTTTGAGATTAGACATACCTACTGAGGTGTGGAATTGCATTGTTTATGCACATACAGTAGGGTGTAAAACGAAACCTCCATTAACATCTTATAAGTACTTTTAGTCTACACTACATTCCTATTGACTGCAGTTGTATATCCCCTACATGTATTGTTACACTAGGCAACATGCATTAGGTTGTGTAATGGGTTTGGCTAGTTCATTATATACCTGATCTATATCTGACATACTAACTGTCCAAGATGCAGATGTTACTGCTGCATAGTTATATATTTTATTTATATTTATATATCTACATATCTGGATGTGTTCACATGACATTTTCGGTTAAATTGCTACAGAACCCCACATTTCATGTAGCACACTCACATTTCTGGGAAACACATTAACAAGCTACTCGTGTGCCAGAGTTACCTATGCATGCCAGCCATTATTCAACTGTTGAGGACTGTATATATGCTTCACAGCTACTGGCACTTCCTTCATCCACTTTATATGGGACTGCCCAACTGTGGGTTGACAGCACTTAATACAACAGTACTATTTATATAATGCAAGGGTGCAACAACATTTCAAAGTAAATGACACAGACACACTCCAAGTATTATACCTTTATTAATTACATTACACACTTTTCTACAGGCTCTCTCCTTTATTTGATATTACAGTGCATACGGAAGACATATTCAAGACATATTATACCTTTATTAATAGGTTACAACACTCTTTTTCAGGCTCGTTCACTTATTTTATATGACAGCAAATGCAGAGATATTATTCCGGATTTATTTTACCTTTATTAATGGGTTACTACACTCTTTTTCTGGCTCTCTGACTTATTTTATATAACAGTACATGCAGAGGAATTATTCAGGGCATTTTATGGCTGTATTATTGGGCTACAACACATTTTTTCAGGCTCTCTCACCTATTTTATATAACAATACATACAGAATAATTACTAACCTGCCTGGTGGTGCAGCCTTAGCAGCCTGTCTACATAGGCTTGCTGATTTGCAGCATGGACACCTGCAGCTGTGAAGTAAATGAAGGGATATTGAGACATACCTATCCATTATATAGACTAAATTAGCATGTCTTACATACTGCATTCCATGGCTACATACTCAGTAGTGGGGCATCTTGCATGTCACGGGCCTCCTGTATCCATTGGTTCAGTAGGTCCTGCTTCCGTCTCTTCAGGTCTGCATGGTGGTGATGGACCTGCTCACCAGTCCAAGGGACACCTGTGGCACTGGTGAGATCATGAGCTAACCGGTTCCAAGCCTCTGCTTTGTACTCTGTCCCTTGGAACTGGCCCTGCAGGGGTCTTGACTCATGATGGTGGACAAGGAGCCAAACCATATATTTTAACTTCTCGATGCCCCAGCGTTGCACTTGAAAGTGAGTACCCTCTCCAGCACCAGCCATTCTAACTGCAGATGAGAGCTACAATCAGTTATGGTGAGTATTCCCGCCTATGGAGCTTAAATATGCTGCATTTCCCTCACTTTTTAGTAATTGGCCATTTTTGAAAATTCTTGGCTGACTGCAGACCTGCTTAGCAATGGTTAATCTACCATTTATAAGTATATGTATGTTAACAGTGGCTGTTTATCCTAAGCTGTCATGGCTTAGTGGTTCAGTACCTTGATTATGGTGCACAGTGTCTTGGGTTCAAACCTTGTCATTGCTTTGTATTTTACTACTGTCCAGACAGGCTAGGGGTGTGGCTGTGTTTAGGCAACTTTGCTCTACGTTGCTCCACGTTGCCCTACGGTGTGCTGGTTAGCACGGTGCACACCTCCACGCAAACCTATTGCACTGGGTAAAACGCTGTTTAGCTATGGGCAACTATATTGCACTGGGTAAAGCGCTGCTTAACTACTGGCAACTATATTGTGCTGGGTAAAGCGCTGCTTAGCTATGGGCAATTATATGTCATGATCCTTCTTATATTTATATATATATATATATATATATATATATATATATATATATATATATATATATACATTTTGTTCACTGATACATAGGCCATTTCAATGCTTTTTAGTAAAACTTTATTCATATATGTCAGGAATTATTTCATATACTAATTTAAAACATAAAATAGAAAGGGGAGTGGTGGGACTCGAACCGTGAATGCCTCCTCTTTGTGCAAAGGCTCTACCACTACGCTATTGCTATTTGGCTTAATTTGCATAAACATTTCTTATTATGCTCTTCAATGTCGAAATTACTAACTGTAGCTAAGCAATGGGCACACCCGCACAAACACGCGCAAATACAGGCAGCTATATTGGGAATTAGAAAAAAAAATTAAAACTTTTAAATTTTATAACTGTACTGGGGGTTTACAATGTGAGGGAGTGTAGTGTTGGGTATGTAGACATTTGAGCGGACTCGCTCATGTGTGTTGACATTTCACAATTCAGACACTTGCAGGGGCGTGGACCTTTGGACTGCTTGGCAGTCAGATACGCCCCCTGCCTTCCTGCACGGTCCATGTTAGACTTGGAGTGGAGTCAGAGTGCCCTCAGGAATATGCATGGCACGCTGACATCATACCGTTCAACTGCAGTTTCTGAGTAAGACTTATTTAGTCTTACATGGAGGATTTGTGAATCCTGGGGAATGTCTTTAAAAAAGCTATAAATAAAATGCATTGCAAAACTAGTACTATTTATTATGGAAACACCAGGTCACGCAAGGATAAAGCAAAGTTGATGCGACCAAAATTGGATGGAAAAATCCAATCATGTCCTACAAAAGTCTTAGTATGATTGTAGTAATAGAAACCTATGGGCCCATTGCCAATGGACTAAGTGAGTACCAGTGGGGGAAAAAATTAAGTAAGACTCCATGGCTGCACGTTATGGCAAAATGCCAAACCCAGATAATTCAGTCTAGAGGTGCAGACCTCCCATACTGGCCACTCATCCCTCAAAATAAACCTCCTTTCAAATAACAGAGGACTAGCTAAATTGCAAGTGCCTGTCCATACCCAGAAGGGTGAAAGATGCCCTCTGTGATCTACGTGACCTGGCAAAGAGAGCATTTTTCATATCCATAGCCTAAACTCATTTGAGAGTGGTACAAATATGTATAGCTTTACAACAATGAGAAAAATAAGAGACATTTGTTACAATTGGCCAGAAAATAAGTTTTCTGATGGGAGATAACAGATTAATTTCATTGGATGAAAAATAATTTACATAATTTGCATGTTGGTCAATGAGAGGGTGGGTGGGATTATTTTAGTTACTAGCCAATGGGAAATGAATACCTTCTTCCTTGATTTCAGTGAGTCTTCCATATTTCCACTGTTTTCTTTTTCTCTATTTCTAGATGATTAGTTTCCTTGTAGCTATGTCATATGGCAACATATTGGCTGTCTAAGTTCAGTGCATATACACAGATAAATCATTTACTGCATTGTAACTACCTTAGGTTGATGTCTTACATATTCTGCTTTTGGAAATTGTTTTTTTTTTTTTGATAGGCCATCCCAGGTTTTAGATAAATGTATCTTATCCCGCTTTTACAAGGCTAAAGGCAGTGTTGAGTTCAGATAATTTTAAGTGTTGTCCTAGCACTTTATCTAAATTAATCTCTCAAGCCTGATTTTGCCTGGATGGTGATTATAGAGATTTCAGTGCATCAGGGCTGTTTTAAAAATGTGTGTACATTTGTAAAACCAGCATACATCCAGTTCTTAAAATAGAAGAATGCAGAGCTAGAAACTTTTCTTTCAGCCTTTTACTCATATACAATAAAAGAAACAAATATGTCTGAACTCATGAACCACTGTACAGTTTAGATGCATGTAATCTGCAGAGCTAAAAGTCAGTCACTGCTGTCTGCTACCCTTTGTAAATACTACAATAAAACAAACCACTGTACCATTTCTGTGTTTACTGGTTATGTTTTCACCAGTTCAACCAAGTAGAAATATTCATACAAAGTATTTAAAACAAAGGTTTCACCATTTAACTAAATATGGTAGGCATTACCACTAATTAACTGCTGTAATACAAATGGCAGTATGTCATATGATTTAATAGAACCAGAAACTGGGTACAGCAGAAGTGTTTAAAAAGCCCAGTTGTATGTGGAAGAACAGCAGCTTTGTTACTGAAGCAATGCTGCAGATCTGTCATAAATGATAAGGCCATCGCAAGGTACAATGATCGCAACAATATAAAGCTCATAATAAAAGCTACTAAAAATAAATGCCAGGAACTTTCATTAGAAGTGATCCAACTCCTAGTCATCATAAAAATTTGCTGAGGCTGAGAAAGATTATGGAATAAAACTTACAAAAGTGAAGCAAAGTTTTATAGCAGCCATATATTGCCTCTGCTATCAAGTAAAAACAAGGTCATGTTACTGTGCACTCCATGAGGTACTTGAGTTACACCTTGTCATTAAGCAGTAAAAAGAAGAAAAATAATTTCTGCTCTCACTTCATAAAATAATCATTTCAGTGTGCTGTATAGGGTTTTAGACTCCAGATAAATTAAAGGAAGATAAATGACATGGGAAACTTTTCTGCTGGAACAAATCCTTTCAGTAGCATAACTGTTTTACTGCTGCTCTGCATGTTTTACTAGTATTAGATTATTGTTGGATCATAGGAAAATACAGCTAACTGGACTTGCGGATCATTTTACGCCTAGCCAATTTCCCTTAGTGGGAATCAAACCCTGTACCTCTTGTTTGTGAGGCAAATACCTTATGCCACCCCCAGCCATTAGAAAAACAAGAGTAGCTGAAAAGTTCACGATTTTTTGTTAGAAATAAATTCCAGAAGTAATATAGTACATGAAGAAATACTGAAGTAAATATAACCAAAGATGATAACAGGATGGAGAATAAAGACTGTCAGGTTAATGTACCATAATGTGGTTTGCTCACTGACTCAGCTGCATAACTTGACTAATTTAAAATCGATGGCTTATTTGTTCTCATAATGTGCAAGAATTATGATTTTTGTTTAAAATACTATTTACATCCAGCAAAAGTTGTTTCCGTGACAGAAATGCAAAAAACTTGAGACTCAAAAGTGTGACCACAAAACTGTGACTGAAAGCGGAATGAACAAAAATCAAACCTCACTAACAAGTTTAAAGCATTTTTTCAGGAGAGCTTTGTCCCACTGTCCCCCAAACCCATGCAATATATAGATATAGATAGATACTAACTCTGAAATTACTGTAACTTGAAGTTTGTTAAATTCTCTGAAATGCTGCAGTCTCAGTGTCAATATGCATATCACTTTGTTTAAATTGTTGTGATAATACTTCTAAAAGGCACCTACAACATTTATGTAAGACAAACTACAACTTATATTAGTAGTAAAATAGATTTATAATGGCATAGGAGAGGTAAAATACAGTAGAAACTTCCAGCCAGTGGCAGTGTTAACAAAAGGTGCTGGATGATGTCGGGAAGGAGTACTTTAGGAGAAGAGATGGTTGGTAGCATTAAGTCTAAATCTGAGACATGTTTGTCAAAAATACTTTTTTATTGGAAGGAGAACTAGATAAAATCACAGCAAGCTCAGTCAGGTCCAACTCTGAGATCCCACCTTAAAAACTTGAGGGAGGCAGCCTTGGAAGTACCAGATAATCTAGGACAGGGAAGAGTCCATATACTATGCAAGGGGTTACTGTACTGATAATGTACTTCTGAAGGAGGGCTAGCAGGAGAAGTGATACAGTAGCTGGTAGTCTCAAGGGCCCACCATCAGGCACTTCTGCCATAGTCCATGATACTCCCTTTTCAAGCCATTTGGACATAACTTATACAGAAAGGATGCTTACACAAAGTTTGTATTTGCCAAGTAAATACAAACAGGATACTGCTAGAAATATGAACAGGGTCAAAAGACAACTGTGGTGCCTTTTGCTGTTTCTTAGGAACCATTTCTGAGGTTAGCTATGGATTTTGTGGGCCTCATAGTACATCAAGCACCATAGTTAAGAAGTGTATTTTTGTGGTGGTAGACTGTGCTGTTATATGCCCTGATGTTGTGGCTTTGCCCTATATTGAGACTGAAAAGGTAGCAGCTGTCATATAAATGTTCAGTAAGGTGTATTTTCCCCCTGATAAGCAGTGGATAATCTTAAGACTTGTTTTTAGAAGCACTATGGGCCATGAAGCAGTTAAAAATACTAACTGCTATCTACAAACACATGGTTTGGTACAGATTTAATTATACTCTCAGGCTTATGCTGAGAGCACTAACAGAGCAGTTTATGTAGAAGGACAAGTACCTACCCCACCTCTTTGCTTACAGAGAGGTGCTCCAATAATCCACATATTTTTGCCATTTGAACTATTTTTGGTCAAAAGAAGAAGGCCCCCTAGACCTAGTTCAAGATAAGTGGAAGGATGAGTGTGATTACCACAAAGAATATGTTGTGGAGTGTGTGTAGCATTTCTAGAACAAACGTATGGAATTCATGGGGCTGGCACAAGAAAATGTAGTTCAGACATAGAAACAGCACAAGATCTTCTAGGACTGGACACCGAGAGCCCGAGAATAGGTAATCAGACAAAAAGTAATAGTACTTATCTTTTTAGACCAAATAAACCGCCAACAGCAAGGGAGGTTCATTTTCTTTGTGTAACGAAGGTAAGTGAGGTCACTTATGCAGTGGAGATCCCAGGCAGGCAGCAGTCATACAAACTCTGTAATGTTAATATGATAAATCCATAACATTTATAGACATTACTACTGATATATGGAATTGGTTACATGAAGAATCAGAGGGATATCTGGTAGTAAATTTCCTCATTGAAGATTAGTGGATTATGTACATGACAGCTATCCCCCTACATAGGTTCCGGCAATCCAAACAGTGTTTAGTGCTATAGACATATTCACTGCTAAACCAGAGCACCATATTGTCTCAGGAACTTAATGGGCAATCAAACAGGCTCCTTACATGTTTCCAGAGCAAGTCAAGCAAACCATGTTGGAAGAACAGGAGATGTTAAGTCTCGGGTGTTAATACAGGAATCCCCAGACCTCATTGGTGGACTGGTGGTATTGATGCCAAAAATGAATGACAATTCAATGTTTTATATAAATTATAGAAAACTAAATAGTCACGCAGTGTACCTCATATCCAGAACAGATAAAGGTTTTCAGCAGCTGGGTGGGCTAAGCATATGACCACTTCTGACTTAAGCATTTCTAGCAGGTACCCTTGATGCCTGCAGCAAGGGAGAGGTCAGCATTTGTTACCCTTATTGGGTTGTATGAAATCACCAGCATGCCCTTTGGAATGAACAATGCCACAGTAACTTTCCAAAGGCTGGCAGATTGCATCTTAGCAGGAGCTGGAGGTTGTGGTACATTTACTTCAATTTGTAGTTTAGTCACTCCTACAGGAACATGTGTAGCATGTTTGTGAGGTGCTGAATAGACTAAAAATAGGATGACTAATAAAACAAGCAAATGTCAGGAGTAGCGTATATTGGTTAGCAGTTGCATGGTGGCACCATTCAGCCATGGTCCGCTAGAGTGGTGGCTATTCAGGTCTAATCCTGTTACCAAAAAAGGTGAGAATATTCCTTGGGATAGTGGAATGCTTCAAAAACTTTGTTCCTCACTAGAGTGCCATAACTACTGTTCTTCAGACTGTGGTCAAACATCTAAGCCAAGTAATATAATCTGAGCACCAAACTGAGTGGACCACCTATATTCAATAATCCTGATTATTGTTAGATGCTTTGATATGAAGACTGGGGTTGTACTCAGCTAGATTTTTTTCAAAGAGAAAAGCATTCAGTAGTGTTTCTTAGTCATAGACCTCAGCCAAGAAATTATTGTATGAAGCTGTGGAGAGTATATATTTGGGAACAGTTATGGGTTCCTCAAAGCCTTCATGTCTGTCTGGTAGAACATTTATAGTAGTTGCAGACCATACTCCCTTAAAATTGTTACACAGAAGTAGTAGGCAAAATGGAAGGTGTATTAGAAGGGCTTTGAGATTACAGTATCCTACAATATGACAGTCCACCATTGGAGTGAGTAAATAAAAGTGCATCTGTTAAGCTTCATTTTGTGATGATAGCTCAGCAAGAACTGCTAGATGTCTACAGAGGGGAAGGGTATGCCGACAAGTGGTAGCATGCTAAAGCAAATGCAATTTTCAGAGGAGAAATGAAACAGACTTAATGACGTTTACAATTATCTTTCAGTAAGATGCACAGAAATTGGTAATAGGTTGCGTAAAATGCATTTGTTGTTAGAAACTGTAGTTGCTTTGTCTTGCAGTTTGTAATTAATACATGTACTGAAGATAAAAATGTGAATGATATTGAGAATGCTTCTGGGTGATGGTTTATTTATTAACTGAGAGGTGTTTGCAGTGAGCTGGTGTAGCATCAACTGCTGGCAACTGTCTTTTAAAGAGTGACTGTTTTAGCCATAGCTACCAAAACTATTACTGTTTATTTTTAACAGTTACCTTAAACCTAGGGGAAGGTGGTGTTGGTAATGAAAAGATACCATTAACCCCTCCTGGAATATAGTGTGTTTGTGAGTGTGTGTGTGTGTGTGTGTGTGTGTGTGTGTGTGTGTGTGTGTGTGTGTGTGTGTGTGTGTGTGTGTGTGTGTGTGTGTGTGTAAATTTTTTATATCTGTTGGCAAGGTTGCACTGGAATTCATCTGTCTCAGTCTGAAGTAGGTGGAATCCCACTTATTGGGTGCAATTGGTGTGGGCTAGTACCCAAGGTAGTAGTGAATATTGGTATATGTCATATGACCAGTTACCCTTCATATTAGTTGATGGTCAGTAGTGCAGACTTAAAGGCCATACCATGACATATAAATTGGTGATAGTGGGGTCATCTCTCCCTTTTTAATTTCTCCAAATCATTTGGATTTCTAATACCATGGCGAGAATGGACCCCATTCTTAAGTCAAGGTACAATTAAAATTCATGAAATTAACATTGTTTCACTCTTTGATGTCAGCCAAAAGTGCTCTTCACAGCACCCGCAACGTGCCCAGTAATGACTCCTTTTGCAATTCGTACAGAGTTACATGTATTAGTAGCATATTTCAATATGATTGTAGACTCTTTTTTTTATAAGACCCGTTGCTCCTACTACGATTGGAACTATCTGGGTATCTTTCTTCCACATTGCTCTCATTTCTGCTTGCAAATTCTGATATTTTATGACTTTATGTCTCTCTGTACACACCCAACTGTAGTCACTAGGTGTGGCAATTTCAATGATCAATGCTACTTTTGTTACTTTTCTCTTCTTTTCTTGGACCCCTATATCTGGTTTTCTAGCATCTATCTTTTGAACTGTTGGTAATGGATGATCGCAAGTGATGTAGACTTCATCATTTTCTATGATACTTTGTGGTTCATGTTTTCAGTGTTTTTCAGCCACTTCAATACCATAATGCTTGCACAATCCCCAGTGCAACAGTCTCGCCACATTATTATGCCTTTCAGTGTATACAGTCCTTCTGCCATTAGTATGTCGCAACCAGCAATGAAGTGTGCAACTGTTTCCAATTATGTTTTGCAAAACCTGACTTTGTCTGTTTCTCCAACATGTTCAATGGACTTTGTAAACCAACGTGTACATAGCCAACTATCTTGTGACGCCAGTATTAACCTTTCATCTCTTGGTTTGAATTCTCCTCGCCTTAACCATTCCTGCATTTGTTCCTGATCGACATGAGGTTCTTCCAGAAGTTTTCTATACTTGCAACTATATTTATGCATTTTCCACATTTCTTGCCTTTTCATCTGGTCCTTCACCTTATATTCTTTCTTTTGTTTTTTTGGCACATTCAGTTGCTGCCTGGTTTTATCCACTTGTGGTTTGATTTGCATTCCTACCTGACACCGATATGCTTCTGCTAGATAAAGCAGGAAAGTCATCTTAGATTTATTCTCCTCATGTTTCAAAACTTTCACTACATTTGGGTCTTCTGAGGTCAGCAGATATATGTAGTCCCATGATTGCAGATCTGTACATGTAATCAATGTCAAGGAGGCTCATCCCTCCTTCGGAACGGGGAATATATAATCTCGGTATGCACTGATTTTATATAAATCATTTGGTGAGCATGAAGGATCCTTCTTGTTTTCCTGTCTAATCTCTCCAACACTTTTTGGGGCCAGTCAATCTCTGCAAAACTGTAAGGACAGGAAGAGCAAATTGGTTTATAGCTTGGATTTTGTTCCTAGATGTCAACACTGTTTTAAGGATTAATTAGTCTTCTAAAGTACTCCTTAGTAAGTTTTATTCACATTTGTTCATGCTTTATTGTTGATCTTTCATCAATTCCCAAATATGTATACACTGTCTTTTGCTCAAGTTCCTTTATATCACATTCATTTCCCAAACTGTTTTCTTGCTGCTGCAGTTTTCCTGCTTTAAAGGTTGCTTTTGCACATTTATCAAGACCAAATGACATTCTTATATCATCTGAAAAAGTTTTGACAACTTGCAGTTGTACTTTCAGTTCTTCAGCTAATGAGCTATACAGTTTCAAATCATCAACAAAGAGATGATGAGAAGTCTTTACACTTTGTTTTCAAGGAGCCAAATTACAGCCATGGCCTAAGCTGTTAAATAGACAGCTTAATGGGTTAAGGGCAAGGCAGAATAGCATCGGTGACAGAGAGTCACTCTGGAATATCCCCCTTTTAATTTTTATCCCTGGGATAACAATTTTCCTTTATCATGCTTAATTGCAAAGTGGTCTGCCACTGTTTCATGGTCACTGTAATGTAGTGGCTCAGTGTAGGGTGTATCTTATACATTTTTAAGCACTTTTTTCCATGAATGTGGGACACTATCAAATGCTTTTTTGTAGTCAATCCATGCCATACTTAAATTCTTCCCCTTTTTACAGTTCTCCACTATGACTTTATTTAACAGCAAATGATCCTTTGTTCCATATGACTTTATTTTATTGCCCTTTTGTTCTATTGCCATAATTGAGTTTTCTTCTAAATGACTATAGACTCTGTTGGCATCAATTCCCAGTGTATAGTTTATACGTCAGAAGGCGTTATTGGTCTATAGTTTTTAGGGTAGCTTGCAGGTTCACTCTTGAGTAGGAGCATTGTTTTTCCTGTTGTTAGCCAGGTTGGCGTCTGTTTGGGGCGCACATATAAATACTTCTTACTCATGGGTAAATCTTTGTGCAAAGATGTTAATACTTTTAACCAAAAGTTAGGTACTGCATCTGGGCCAGGGGTTTTCCAATTTTAGGCTTTTCTTAACTTTGTTTTAATGTCTCTGGCTGTCACTTCATCCCATTTCATATCCTGTACCTTTAAACTTCTTATTCTTTCTTTTACTTCTTCTATCCATTTAGCATCTTTATTATGTTACACAGGAGCTTCATAGATACTTCTCCAAAATGTATCTATTTCTTCTTTTTTTGGTGAACTTTCAATTCCTTTTACCTTGTTTCCCAATTCTCTGTAAAAAGTTTTTGGGTCATCATCAATAAATTGCTTATTTTGTACTTTTCCTTTATATTTACCTTCGTATCTTCTAAGTTTTTTCGCCTGTGCTGAAATTTTTAGTTTGCTATTTGTGATAGTGCATAATAGACCCTGGTCTTTTCTAATACTGCACATTGCTTTTATCACATCTTTCTTAGTAGTTTTGTTGATCTGTTCCCTCTTATAGTCTTCTAACACTGAGACTTCTTGTCTTAACTGCTTTATAGTTTTCTCTATTCGATATTTCCATGATGGTATTAGATTTCTGCCCTTCCTTTCTGTCGCTACCCTGTGTTCTTGTGGTAGAACTTTATCAGTTATTAATTTAGCTGCACAGTAATATATCCTGTTTACTTCTGTTGTATCACACGGATGTCTATGAACAGTCCTGATTACTGTGTTCATTTGTTTTATCAGACTTCTGACTTTTTGGGTTTTATTGACCTTCTGCAGTATATTTCCTTCACTGATTCTGATACATCTGTCTATCTCTATTAAATCAAGCAACTCTTCTCTTAGCACATTTTCTTCCAAACTGAGGGCACATCCCTTGTTTTCCGTTTCCTGTGGGCATTCTATAGAAAGTTCTATAGTATCTTCCTGTGGCACATTCTCTTCAATTTCATCCTGTGCTGTCCACTGCTCTGTCATAAGGGAACTCACTGGCCTATCACTCCTCAACACTGACTGTATCAGAGTTTCCACAGTTTCCTGTTCCTTCCCTTGCTATCTAGCTTCAAGTGAACATTTATATTAGCATCCCGTGGAAGCCTCCAAATTATCTTCATATGGCACCTGACTAATTGCTTCCTGTTCCTCTGGCTTCCCCTTAACCTGGACATCTGTTGCACTATCTTGTTGTGGTGCTTTCTGAATTAGATTTTCTACACCGAATCCTTCATTTTGCAGGTACTTCATAACCTCAATTTATATTTCTTTAACTTCTCCATTACTAATCTCCTTTTCTACTTTTCCTTGTTGACTTCTTATTTTTTGTATTGTAAAGTTTTCCATGTCTGAATTCCTTTGCCTGTATTTCTCTTCAAATATCTCCCATTTGGTGTAAATGATGTTCCTGCAAATTATCACATCAACAACAATGTCCTAAGTATGGAATCAGTAGTGAGAGATGTGGGTACCCAGGTTGATAGCAACCTGGCATTTGACCTTCATGTAGCCTCTGTGGTGCAAAGGGCATTCTATATGGTCCACTTCATAAGTAAAAGCACAAAGTCCAGGAAAAAAGAAGTCATAACCTCACTGTACTCCTCCCTTATCAGGCCAGTAATTGAGTATAATGCCCTTTTCGGTATGTACCTCGCTAAGGACTTACAGCAGCTGGAGAGACCGCAGAGGTTCCTGACTAGGAAAATCCAAAGTCTCAAACATCTATCCGATGAGGATAGACTAAAGTCCCTGTCTCGCTACTCTGTTTCATGCAGACTGCTCAGAGGTGACCTCTGTCTGGCATATAAAGCCGTCTCTGACCCTGCCTTATTGAAAATGCTGATATTCACAAATCCAACACCATACGGATAACTCGCACTAGGGACCTCAACCTGGCCTGCAACATCAATAGAACATTCTGGTGGGACAGATTTTTATCCCAGAGGCTCCCCCCTTCACATTAAGTAAAGCACCTCATTGACTATTTCAAGTGTAACCTGGATAATTGGATGGGAAACAGAAAATTCAGCCTGGGATCCCACCCATATCTCTGCTAGACAGCAGTTAATAGGTGCTGACTTTGGGAACAAGGGCATCATATTTGGCTGGGCTTATAAGGACCCCTGAGCTAGTAGCCTAGTAACTTCCTATGATCCTATGATTATGCACCTGCACATCACAATACCTTGGAAGGGATCCTTTCCACTTCCTGTTTGTTTTAGCTCACTGCCCATTCTAATCTCATCTTTTATGGTATCTAGCTCATTCTCCTTTCCCCTCTTCTTCTCAGCCATGAATGCCTACGTTGCTTCTTTCTGTGCAGTCTTGGATGTATTCCTTAAGCAGAATGGTCTTCTGACTTTCTGTCAAGAAGGGCATTGCAGCTACATATTAATAAGGGTAGGAGAATGGGGACAGCCATAGGGAGAGGCAGATAGGTACAGGCAGTCATCATGGTGCAGAGACTCGTCAGAATTAAAAGCTAGAAAAGTGATGTGCTATGATTTCACTGTATTTGATGCATGTACTCATGCTTCATACATCAGACATTTGCTACTTCCTCTTAAACATGTGATAGTCAAAGAGGCACCTGGTCTTCACCAGAGGGACCACAGTTTATTATAACCCAGCTACACACATCTCAGGTTGGAGACGTCGCCACCAGCCATTTTATTCAGTCCCTTGGTGACCCAATGCATGGGGGTCCTTTTATGAATTGGGCTCCTTTGCAGCACAGATGGTCACCTTGGTTCTTTGACAGTGACCTGGTTGTTGCAATGCAATTCTTAATTGCAATCTTTAAAGACCGAATGCATGCAAACCAGTGGAGATTCTAATTACTTAAGTCCCTCTTCAGCTCTGAACGTGATTCCATTTGGTTAGCTGAACTCAGTGAGATAGATGATCAGTTGTAATCATTGTAATCACTACAAGAGGTGGACAGAGAAGTTGTGATTCACTGACTGGCATGCAAGATAGCCATTCCAATTTCCTTTTGTCTGCTGTAATTGCTACTCACCCACCAAAATAGCAGAGTTTATTTTTGTTAACTAGGTGTGTGAACTCTTCTTCCTAGTCCCTTCTCAGCTAAAACCTGGTCTGTAAGATCAAGGATAGCTAAGGATAAATAGGGCAGTTACGAGTAGCCTATCATCCTCCATGTTTTGGGAAGTTGGAGAAAACTAGAGTTTTCAGAGAAACCTCATTAGAATTGAACCCTAGACTCATGAGGTAGAGATCTTGCTTACTGAGCCCCTGTGTTGACCCTGAGTTACATTCCTTAGTTTATTAGGGAGGGTGGGTACAGCAGGTACAACATTTTGGGAAAGAATACAGTGTTTTTTGACATACTGAGTTGTATGTGGTGATTGATGAATTTTGCATAATTTTTTTGCACAAATGCAGGATGAAGTTATAGCATAATTCAGATGTGGTATCTCACTTGGAGTATTGCAAATAAGTAAATATCTCAGCTAGTTGCAACAGCTGAAAGAAATACAGTATAAAAATGTTCTCTTTTTGCAGACACTTGGGCTGATTGAATGTAGGAACCTGACATGTAGGAGACCAACAGTATTAGATGTCTGCACTGCAGGAACTTCTCAGATGAATATTAGACTTGCATCAATGGCGTTATGTTCTTTGTTATATTTGTATACTGAAATTCATTTTATTTAGTATGTAGCTGATGTTTTTCCTAACTTATTTTTAACTTTTGCTTACTTGGATTTCTTCTGTTTCCTAAATTGCTTTGCTATAATATAGATTTGCCTTGACTTAAGTTTCCACTTGCTAAGGCTCCCTTTTTATTGAACAGTTGTCACCTACTAAGCCATTTGTAAAGACCACCGGATTTACTATTCTTCCGTGCAGGACTAGCTTAGTCCTGCACGGAAATGGCCGTTTAGGAGCAGGATGGCAGCGCACTATGCATATTAATGAAGGCGCACTGCATGAGCTCCTAATCTTACATGGAGCATGTAAGAGTGCAGGGGGCATGTCTGAGAGCAGAGGTCTCAGAATATACACGCCCCCATAATGAAGAACAACAGAAAGGCCAAAGAAATGAGCGAGACCGCTCATAGGTGTCCGCATATCCCCAGCAACATTCCTCCATGTGTACAACAGCAAGTAAATACAAATAAAATGAACAAACCCTTTTTTTTATTAAAAATCCAATTAAATCTAACCGTAGGTGTGCCCATCGCTTAGCTACGGTTAATTCAGCTTAAATGGCTGAAGAGGATAACAAGGAAGATATATGCAAATGAAACAGTATAGCAATAGTGTAGTGGGCAGACTATTTGCCTTATAAGCAAGCATTCCCTGTTTGAGTCCCACTGCAGCACTTTTCATGACAAATCATGTTATGACCAATATTTTTGCTGCATAACCCACTAAATAACATATATTTGTGAACTGGAGTACTGAATTAAATGCACATGTGAGGTGCCAGTGTCATAATGTTGCAAAGTCCCCAGATAAGTTCATGTTTCCCATACAGTATATGTACACAGGAATCATGGATACAAATGGAAGGTAAAATGTGTAATGAATGACAACTCTATACAGCTTCCAAATCCCCCAAGTTCCCAAGAACCATGAGATATAACTGTCCAAATCAGTGTAATTGTAAGCGGAAGTAAGCACTAGTAAGGAACTGTAAGCACCAATAAGCAGTAGTAAGCATATTTAAGCACTAGTAAGCGAGTTTAAGCCCTTTTGCATGGGGGTAAGCAATGCGCACACAGGTTAAGCAATTTTGAAGCTAACTTTGTAACTGGAGGTTAGCATTGATTACCCTCGCGCAAATCCACTTACAACTGCTCAAAAGTGCCTTAATCACTCTGTGTCCAATGGCTCTTGTTCTGCCCAGCAACAAAATAAACAGCCTTATAGATCTTGAACCCAGGACCCTATACACCATAATCACAGTAGTTAACCACCTAGCCATCACAGCAGTACAGAAGAATGAGGTATCACCAAACAAGTCCTCACTATAGTAAACATCAAACTAAACCTGTGAAAGGAATCAGTATACAGTCATATGTTCCATAACCCACTACATAACATAAATATGTGAACTGGAGTACAGCAGTAAGCCCAGAAGTGAGGTGTAATTGTAATAGAGTGTTGAAGTCCCCAATAAAACACAAGGACCCCATACAGTGTATGTACACAGGAATCATGGATACCAGGCAGATATTTAAGATGTAATGAATAAGAAATAAATGCCAAAAAGAAAACATAATGCAAAGTCTAATGTAAGCAACACTAAGCATTGCACAGGCCAGCTTAGGAGGTGTAAGCAATGTGTAGGCCAGCTAACTCATTGTGCTCAGTGGTATACCCCTTTAAACAATGCCAACCTTAGGTAAGCAGGTTTGCCCATAGCCTGCCTTTTCAAAACTGGCCAATCACAGTAAAGTGTGGAAAATCAGCCCTACTTAAACCCAACAGGCGGTAATACATCTCATAACCAGTTGTAGCTTCCCCTTGCAGGCACCATGTCAGGAAGGGGAGATGGAGTGCACTTTCGGGCGCAGTGCTGGTGCATCCAGGAGTCCAGAGTCATGGCAGGACTCCTTGTCAAAGACCATGAGCAGAGACTGCTGCAGGGCCAGTACCAGGGTTCCCAATATAAGGCAGAAGCCTGGGACCATCTCGCCCATGACCTCACCAGAACCACTGGCATACCCTGAACTGGTGTGCAGGTCAGGCATCACTATGCCAACCTGATGTGGCGTAGGGGGGGACCTCTTGGAGCAGTGGATCCAAGAGGCTAGAATGGCAGGGGATGTCCCAGCTGTGTGTAAGTATCACCCCACTATGTGTGTAATAATTGCCAGCTCATGTATATCATGGATAGATATGGCTAAATATTCCTCTTATGTCCTCCACAGCTGTAAGTGAGCAGGCCACAAACCAGGAGGCCCATGGAAGTCACCTGGAGAGGTTGTGATGCGAGGCAGGTCAGTAATACTCTTGCATGTACTGTCATAGGAAATAAATCTAAAAGTATTAGTACATTAATTGCCTGTATAAAACCTGTATTGTTTAAGGCAAGTACTGCATACACCGGAGAATATGGCAGGGAGAGTCGCATATAGTTTGTATGTAAACAAAAGCATAATAGCCTGACAATAAAGGTCTAACTGCTGGACTGCATGTGTATACTCTGGTACTGTTGTATTAAGCACTGTTACCCACACTGTGCACCTTAAATAGAATGTGTAGGAATGCCTGTATATGACTGCTGTAATCCCCAAAGGCCATTTAGTACAACTGAGAGACACATAGACAGAAAACAGGGAAAAGGCAGATAACAAAACCTGAATAGCACATGCAACTGAGATGTGAACTTTTGTATTTTTAGCACACACAGCCATGGTTCAAGTCCTGGTAGCAGTAGTAGTCTGCATACAGAATCATACTCCACAACTGTACAGATATGTCCAGAATGTCCGGTAAAGTGTCCCATATCTGTTGCCTGTCAACCTGACCCCCTGGGAAATCAGTGGGATGATCCCAGATGTATAGGCAGCAAACAGGAAATACAACTGATTGACACACATCTATGAGAACAAAGCTGGCACACTAGCAAATCCCCAAAACTTTATGAGGGTATGAAGCCACATATGTCCCATTTACACCCCCCTCCATTGCCAAACTGTGGCCAGAGTGTGTACAGTAACTGAGTGAGATGTATGTGCATAATAGTAATGTGGAATCTGGTACTGTGTGTGGCAACATTCAGGTAGTGCTAATAAACATTTCTCCGACAGGTCTCTCAGATACCAACACTGTGCCCAGAAATACAAGAATGATACCCTGTACTGCTACTGTTTACTTTGGTATTGTAT
>NC_056728.1:102194589-102244589 GCF_019279795.1 Protopterus annectens | reverse complement strand
GTATACCCCCTCCAGGAATAGTGACTGCTGTAGTACACACAAGAAGAGGTGTGTCAAACCATCATAGCACACATATGTCCACATGGAGTGTATGCATTGTGGTCAGCATCCACACACCTAACACATTCCATAGACACTGCATGTGAAAGTACAGGACATATGTCACATATTGGGCACATGTACTGTTAAGATATGCAGTGATGTGGTCCCAATGCAGATCACGGATGGATGCATCATATCAGGAAGGGTGTGTACATCCCCCATAGCCATGGTATGCTCTCATGGTTGTTAGTGTAAGAGTATTGGATTGATCATACATGGTCTGCTGATGTTGAGAGATGTACATCAGGCATCAGGCAATCACGAATGACATCTGTCCACATATCATCCCAGGTATGTGTTGCTGGAAAACATAGTGGCTGTGGGCATTAAAGCTGACATAACCGACACAGTAGTACATATTAAGCAATGGGCCATACACATGTGAGGTGTGGTGCACATTACATGGCAGGGTGCAGATCAGAAATACCATGTTCATGATCACAGTGGTATCCAGGGGAAGGGACTTCACCTAGTGACACAGCACATGCATCCTGTTGCCAGCATGGATTGACTATAGCTGCACTGCATGCTGTTGGGTACTATATGTTATGCATGTTGGCAGAGGGGTAATAGGAGGACTGTGTGTACTTTTATTGTGCAACCTCACCTGTATATATGTGTGTGTGTGTGTGTGTGTGTGTGTGTGTGTGTGTGTGTGTGTGTCACTGGGTCTTGTACTGTGACTTGTTGTGTGTTGGAGGGAGGACTGATGTTGTTAAATAATGATAATGTGTGTGTGTGTGTAAGTGTGATGGGTACCACATAGTACATACAGACATACACATGGGACTGTGTGGAGGAGTAAGGACAGAATTAAGGTGTGTGTGTGTGTGTGTGTGTGTGTGTGTGTGTGTGTGTGTGTGTGTGTACTGTTAGGCAATGCTGTACAGGTTTTAAAGTGCATTTATTGTTTTCCCTCACAGGTGGGGAGGTGGATCAGGGTCCCTCCTGCATGCAATCTGATGGTGATGTCCATACAGATACCGAAGATGATGATAGTACTGTAGAGGCACAGGTGGGGTTGTCAGGGGCCAACACTGTGCCAACATTTGACATCCCCGCACACAGTTTCAGTGTCTATACAAACCCCATACAAACCCCATCATCACCAGTGGATATAGCAGAGGGACAGCTGGCATTTGGTGGCAGTGCACAGGAAAGTGTGGTAACCATGCCTACTGTGTCTGGTCGCAGCAGGCATAGCCAGATGTCTGGCAGGGTGCCACATAGACAGATGTCCCAGGGTGCTCGTAGTAGGGCTGCTGAACATCATGCCCCTGGCAGAGGCAACTTAGCTAGTACCAGCAGGCACATGTTTCAGGCTGTCATGATGGTGCAGGCACATATAGAACATTACACCAGACAGGGCCTGAGGCTGCAGAGGGCTGCTCTCACATCTGCAAATGACAATGCCCTTGAACTGGCTGGTGCCATCCATGGAGTAACTGAGTTCATGGATAGACGGTCTGGTGAGATGGTGAGATGATGAGATGATGGCCGTCATTGACCGTGGTCTGTCCATGCTTGAATGTGTGGTGGGAGTGCAGCGACGGCCGTGTGGACGTAGGCCAGCAATGTCAACAGCTGGTAGTCTATGTGGACATGCTAAGACACCAAGGGGCTTCCATAATGGCAGTACCAGCCCCATCATTGCAGGGGCTGCTCTCCATACCACACCACAGCAGGCTACGAGCACGTGGTCCTGGCCAGTCCCAGGAGGGACCTGGTACCAGTGGACATATGTCATCATCAAGTGAGAGTAACACATCTGTACCTGGACGTGCCCATGGAGCCCCTGGCAGGCACAGTCCACATGTCCATGGCCGGAGGCAGTGAACTGCACACCCTGCCAGGTATGGTCTGCAGCTGTCCATAAACACCTGTGTAGGGCAGCCACATGGCAGAACTGTGTGCATGCATACCCATACACTATGCAAACACAACCCCATAACTACACACACCACAGCACCATGCCCAGCTCACCACAGTACACTCCTCACCCACACACATGGTGTCAAATGTATGGTCCACCCTCGGCCTCTGGCAAACCAACATCACACCCTGTGCATATGATGATACCTGTGCCACATCTCTGTCATCCATACCATCAATGCAGGGACAGGCTAATATGGTTCTGATGCACTTGGTAACTGTACTACAGTGTACCACAGTACTGTGGTGTAACATGTAGGGAGTAAAGTGTAATGCATGTATGGCAGGTAGTGTAGCCATCCAGCTGAGATGCCTTATAGCTGTTAGTAACACTGTTTGGTTGTGGTCTCTATAATGTTATCCATTTGTGTTGTAGGTGTACATGTGTCAGCATGAGGATGGTCTGCAGTCGTATTCCACAACAGTGTATGGCACTGTGGTGACATCATAGCTGTGACATATCTGGGGTACAGTTGAACACATGTCACAGGTTACTAAAACGGTTATTGCCTGTGCCACATGGACAGGTTACCCGCTGAGGCATGTATACCCTGCAGCCTGATGTAGACCCATCTACATACATGCACACTGTTACTTGGCAACACTGGGACTAGACCCCTACCTAGCTATATAGTGATACTGAAGTGTGTGGCTTACATTGCACACACCACACAGCATTTAGGGTGAGGTGTGTCCCAGGTCACATGTTACATGCAGAACATCCCCAGACATGTACAGTATGCTAATGGGGGATGTAATGGGTGTATATGGACAATACATAGTGTGACATACCATCATATACACATTAACAGACACATAACAGCCAGACACACATCCAAGATACCAGGGCCTATCGCTGCTAACTTGACCATGTGTCCATGTGTTACAGGTAGGCTGCACACAACACATGCATAACTGGTTTGGATTGTGGTATCAGTTACCTGTATGGTTGATGGTGACAGTGGTAACCATAATGTGGTACATGGGACATATACCGGGTGTAGCTTGGTGTAATGACAGTGTACCCCAGTGGATATTGTACTCCCTAAAACCCATGTAGACACTCTGCCATGCCCACCATCACACATTGGCCATGACTGCAATACAACCCATAGTATATCCCAACAGTGGTACTACAAGGATATGCATCTAATGCACATGCCACACGCGTAATAGGGTTTGCATTGTCATGCCTCTCCTATGGGCAGCAACAACACTATCTGTACTACTATGTGGCAATGGGTATTGTCATAGGAGTATGTGGCCTCAGAATGCTGTACCCTACAGATATACGGACATGCACAACTACACAGACATGCCAGAACACAATGGGTATCCCATGCCTATCAACCCATTTGTAAAACACTGTTATGCTGGTACTGCAAGGCTCGTGTAGCCGGTATGGGGGGAATCTTAACAGGATACATGTAATGTCCCATACAGCAGCAGCCACAACTGACTATGGCAATGGATGTTGTGTTAGTTGTGAAGGCCCTCATGGAATTCCCAAGTATAGGTGTGCTAACACACAGACACTGCTATACTCAGTCATGCACATGTACACGTGTCTGTACAGGGGTGCAGCGCTGCAAGTGTCATAGCTGTGTACCTAGCTATTGTCCAAGGGGAGATGGGTTGTGTAGGGGTTTGTGCACAGTGATATCCTGCCACCTGCCAGGTGGTAGTGTGCAATCTATCAACAGACACTACTGAGTTGACCCTCAAGGTGAGAATGACATGCATCAGCCAATCTTCCGGGTGCCCCTTGCACATGGCCACTGAGGTGATCATGTTGACATGTATGCAACATGCATTACAACACATGGTTAGTGTCTGTAATGGAGACCTGTACCCAACTTTGTTCTGTTGACTATGGTAGTGTAGTGGAGGTACTCATGGCATGTGGTGCATACAGGGTGACATCTCCTATATGTGCCAGTTCTTACACAGCAGGGCAGACATGTCAGTGCCAGTCAAGCTTAGGTTGCCTGTACATATCCCAGATGGATACCTGCCATCTGCACATCTGTACAGGGACTGAACAGTCATCAGCTTGGCAAGTAGCTATGCGGTAGCATAAGTGCATTGACAGATAGACGTCTGACAGCAATATATATGCCATAACTACGTCGGAAGTCCTCACTAACATGTGCTGTACAGATGGCAGTCTACAGTTGTATTCCACATGATGGATCATTACCTAGTAAGGGGTATATACTGTGACACAGCTCACACACCTGGGATACAACAGGGAGGCCTCAGTGTCCAGCTATGCCTGCAGGTGTGCCTGTTGTCAGTACTACATTTTGCATTCTGCTCTTGCCTGGGTAAGCACTGTCAACAGTAGTACTGCCATGATACACTACATGCCAGTGTGACAGCATGTACCCTGGGCTACTACACCTGTATGTAACACATTCACATGGATAACAGTGCTGTACAGGCCTCATATACATATGTGTTCCACTTATGACACTCACACCCCTTGCTACTGTAATGACAGCACATATGCACTTGTATTGTACATGGCATTGCATACACTTATTACAGATTATCAGACTAGGTGGTGTGACCTGGTTACCAGGGTAAGCCATGCTTAGCAAGTATCAACAGTGCTGCAATATAACAGCTAAGCTGGTTTGCACACTGGTAAGTGAAGCCTACACTGTGTAAGCACCCATACGTTTACCCATAGCTCAGCACTACTTAGCTTCCCGCAAACCCTGCTCAAAACTGCCTTAACCACTCTGTATCCGACAGCCCCTGTTCTGCCCAGCAACAAAATGAACAGCCCTTGAACCCAGGACCCTATACACTAAAGTCACAACACTTAACCACTACGCCATGACCACTGTGAAGATAGCTGTTGTTTTACCAATATAGCTGTCAATACACATATTGAGTAGTATTGAACAATTGCCTTTAGTTCCTAAATTGTGTTGTCCTTGTTATTAATATGACTGTTGCATCACATATGTTGTTTTATCATAATGTACACATAGCAGATACATACGGTGAGATATCTCTGGGAGGGTATACACAACCGTGAGGTTTACACATGACAGGAATATGGTTATATACATATAATAGTTCTATATATATATCTACATGTAAATACACATGTATAGTCATACATATGTCTGTATACATATATGTATAGTGCAACATATATATGGCCATGTGTACATCTCTTTGTATGCACATATATGTGTATATATATATATATATATATATATATATATATATATATATATATATATATATATACATACATATATAGATGTATGTATTTATAGATATACATATTTAGCTATATATGTATGCACACCCTATGTGTACAGATATGCCTAGTTATGTTGGTATATATGTAGGTAACTATATGTGCATACATATCTATTCTGATATACCTACTACTGTCAATATATATGTAGATATCCATATGCATATGTATCTCTATCTGTATATGTGTAGACATGAGTGTTTATATGTTTATCTATGTACATATGCATATCCATCTATGTATGTCGATATGTATATGTGTATATATATATATATATATATATATATATATCTGGATAATTATATATACATATATGCTCACCATATGTCCTGAACATGGAGTGGAGCCCTACCTCAGCCCCTATAGTCCCAACTTCATAGTGCAAGGGGATGTCAGGTATGTATTGCAGGTATATTTGTAGACTATTGCTACTGTAATAGGGATTGTCTTCACAGACATGGTGTGTGTGGGAGGTCACATCTACTTTTAACATGTGCACCATTGGCTACTGACAGACATCCTAAGGACATCATAGTACAGTACCATTGCTAGCGCAGTAATGCTCCTGTGCATGGCAGCAGAGATATTGGCCAATATATGTGGACAGTCTGACACACTCTGGACAGTCCAAAGGTATACACAGAACCCCTTAGTGCCACACATGTGGACCAAGCCTGACAATGTGGATGTTAACAGCCATGTAGCTAGGTATAACACGTACTTACTGGTATGCATTCACACACCCCTGTCTGTCCTAACACATAATAACCGCTGGTACAGAGGTGCTATGGCCACATACTACTAACTAGTTAGTGACATACATCTGTACTGCAGCCCACTGCTTTGTCTGACATACATGAGTGTTATGGTGGCCCGGCAGCAGTACATCTGGCAAGTATTTGGACATGACATCTCAGTGGGTAAGTACACTAAGCTGCTAGGCATGTAACAAAGCACTGTGCAGGCTACAGGCATACTGGCTTAACACTGGCCAACATTTCCTATGGGGGATGTACCTGTATATATAGCAGGGTCTACAGGCATGTCACAGCACAGTGTAACAGACACCTGTGTGAAAGTGCATAACCACAACCAATGTGAACACAGCCACATATGGTAAGCTAGTGTAATATTACAGTATATGGACTGTCTGTTCAACACCATCCTCATATGTGCCACTCACACACTAATCCTACATATACTGGCCCACTACACAGTGTGGTCCGATGCCTGTCTGTGGTATGGCACATGTGTGTGTTTGGCCCTACAAACATGTAAGCCGATAGAGTAACATACAGTGGAGCAGCATATAACATTAGATAGAACAGGACCAAGAACAATGACATCTACCACAGTCTGTACACAGGCCATGGTACATATTAACAATACACACACTGTCGACAATCACCATAAGTACACAGGGACCTCAGTACTGTACACACAACCACAGAATGTCCAGGTTATGTCATCAAATATAACCCCTACTATACATAACATGTGCAGCAGTCTGATATCTCACTGGCTTGTTATCAGATATGATGTCACTTATTATGGTGTACAGCACATATCCACCTCTTACTGCATGACATATGTACAAAGGTTGACAGAGTTGTGGCTGGAAGCACATACACAGGACCAGTATTGACATGTTGCTGCGATAACCTCATACATTTACAACATATGTCTTATGAGGGATATATGAAATCAGTAACTCTCATGGCTGTCACCATCTACAGACTGCAATCCTCACACTACCTTCTGTAGTTCACATATAGGTGCTCTGTAGGTAACACATGAAATTAAAGGCACCACACAATGCCCAGTCTGTAGATGACCCTACAGATGGGGGTTTCCTCATAAATATAGAACTGACATGGCAGGTATTAAAACATGTAGGACAGCCATATCAACACACACCCTGTTAAACCAAGATTACTCCAAATGCAGTATAGCAACACTTACAGTCTGTAGTCAGGTCAGGCACATCCCCCTCCTGTGTGTTGGCCTGTTTCCACAGTGTATGTTGTTAGAGGTAATTCCCCAATCCATTTGAGATGCTGTTTGCCAAACAACAGATCAAGTTCCTGCTCACAGTGAGTGAAAAGGCCCAACACCAACATGATGTTCCTAGATATTGGATTGTGTTTCCATGCAATTGGCTATGGGAATGTTACCACAGCTGTTCCACATGCAATCAGCTAGAGGAGGGCTGCAATTTGCGCAGAGGCCATCAGCTGATCATGAGCATCACTTAAAATGCACATGCTGCTGCCTAAGCAAAGCAGGTGTAAGTCTCCACATCCACCAGAAAGGAAGTGAGAGAGGCAGACAGAGGCAAAGAAAAATCAGGGAGGGGTGGAAGAGTAAAACTTAAGTATGTTTGTGTGACATACCTACCAGTACAGGGTATCAAACCCCTGATGACTATGCAGAGCTATCCCATGTCTATGCAGTTATTGGATGCACCACATAGGTTACAGGTTAAGGAGCCCTCAAAATGTTTATGTGGTGTTGAGTGACATCTACAACAGGGATATGGTAGTTGTATGGTAGGGCCTGTCCGCATGAACAGGTGTCAGCGTCAACACAACCACACTATCACAGGGATGCATACACATTGACACACATGGCAGGGCCAGGAATACAACCCATCACTAGGGAGATTGCCATAAAACAGTACTGTGCTGGTATCACATGCACCGCAGGGGTCATACAGAGGTTATATGGGTAAAGGGGATGCAGAGATGTCTGACATCAGACAGTATGCTTCAGTATGCCAGTGGGGGTTGTAGTGAGTGTGAATGTGGTCATGCTCATCATACAACACACACACAGACACAGGGTGCCAGTACTGACATGCATGGGTGCATTGCTTCATGGGTGTGTAGTGGTTGACTGTGTCAGAAGGCTATACAAGGCTAGGTGAAGGGTAGACCTTTGCTTCAGGCTACATGACAATGGTAGGCATTGTGGCTCAGGGGTGTAGTGTCTGGATTTGCCCACACAGGTGGGTATTGTATTCACCATCCAGTCACATGGGTGACTATTGCATGTGGCCAATGCTGTGCATAGCTTGCCATGTATGTGTTCCTTAGTCCATGACATGGACGGTGTCTGGGATGTGCACACCTCCCACATGCATGTACAGTGACATGTGGGACTGTACCTGGGGTGTCTGGCCCATTTTGTGCACACAGATTGTCATCAGATGTGCCAGTCCTGGCCTCATGTGTGTTAATGCACAGCAGGTTGACCCTGCACCTACATTGATAGCATGATACCAGTATTTCCTGGTGTCAGTGGTATCTGTCTATACAGGGCATGTTTTTCAGGCATAGTATGTCCTTTGTGAGTCACATTTGTTGGCACCACAGGTGTTGCAGGTGTCCAGTGGGGAACATGGGGGAGGTGCACTGTCAGCATGTACACGCCTATTGGACTAATGGACAGGATGCCATGCCCTCTGTAGCCCACTGCAATCACACCATAGTTACTATCAGTGGGCAATATGTAGGGTACTACCAACATAGCGGGTGTTGCCTAGGCAAGTGTGTGTGTGTGTGTGCATGAGACATGGGTTGAGAGTGTCTCTGGATAATACAAGGGTTGCTAACATTGTTCAGCTGGCCTTGATGTCACATGTAGGGATATGGATTTGCACCTCAGTCTCTCAGCTATTTCACATGTGTTATCCCTGTACAATGGACATTGCGATATATACTAGGGCCACCATACAATAGTTTTGCAAATCTCATTCCACATTGAGTTCAGTTGCTACATACTCACCTCCACACAGGATATGAATAACATACACACCTGTCAACTCTGGGATTAGAACTCCTATCCAGTTAGTATATTACACTACAGCACTATGCAGTTATAGGATGCACCATGGAGATTACTGCAGTACTCCTTCCTCAAAGGTGTATTTCACAGTGAATGACATCAGCAGGAAGGCATTTGAATTGTAGTGAGTGTGACTAGCCTAAAATGCATTGCTCCCTACACAGACATAGAAACAGACATAAAACATCCACAACTACCATGTGTGGGAATAGAACCCCTACCAGAGTTCTATATCATACTACAGCATGAAGCTGTTATAGGACACACCACAGGGACTACTGGAGTACTCTTTCCCCAAAGATGTATTTCACAGTGAATGACATCAGCAGGATTGCCAAAGTAGGGCATTTGAATTGTATTGAGTGTGACTAGCCTAAAAAGTACTGCTCACTACACACACACACACACACACACACACACACACACACACACACACACACACACACACACACACACACACACACACACACACACACACACAGTTGCCATGTCTGGGATTAGAATTCCTACCTAACTACTTTATCACACTACAGCAGTACGCAGTTATAGGATGCACCATGGAGATTACTGGGCTACAATGTTCCCAAAGGTGTATTTCAAAGTGGATGACCTCAGCAGGCTTGTCATAGTAGGGCTATGGGGAGGGCAGTATGTGTGCATGGGCCATAACCCATTCATCTAGAGGTTGACACACCACATGCGGGCACACACAGAGTTATATTCCACAGGTACATGTATACAGCTGCTAGATGACTACTTCCTTATGCAGTCATGTTGCACAGTTAGCACTTGCACCACATAGTCTGTAATGATGACATATACCAGTGGCTAATGTGTACAGTGAATGAAATCTGAACCTCATGTGGTTGTAGCAATTTGGCTGTGTGCTGCGTGGGACAGGCCTCATAATGGATAGCTCATTGTCACAGTCACTCTCTTCCACACATCTATGTACATCTACTTTGGCTTATTATAGTGTGTTGTCCTTGGATATATGCCTGTATTCCTATCCACTGTGTGTGCAAAGCATGAGTGGTGCATACTGAGGAGTGTCTGCACTAACATCTGCAACTGCCAGATATGTCTTGTCCACTGTTGTTAGCAGATATGGGGTTCATTTGTGAGCATGCCCAGCATAACCTTTCAGTATGTTGTTGTCTGACATTGCCTTCATTTCTCTAAGTGTGTGAGCATGCCCAGTATGCCCTTCTGTAGTGAATGTGTGGATCAATTCCATGTAGTTTGAACTCCAGTGCAGACCTTTGTGTTGTACACCTACAGGTAGCAAATTGTTTCTGCAGGATATCCGTTGATCATTTGGCAATATGGGGACCAACTGTGCAGGGGATAGTGTGTACTGTTGGTGATTGTGTCTGTGCTGCTTCAGCTGCATGGTATTGCTCTTAGCAGAGATATTCAGACATGTGTACTGTTATACACAGTGATGTTTTCTGTCCTCATGTACTGTCAGGTGGACATTCTTGCTCACAGTGATGTCTTGGGGGACAAGGGTGACTGCAGCTGTGTCTGGTATTGTGGGCAGACACCTACATATTCATGGTAAGTTATGCCATTCTGGAGGGGGAGCTGCAGGCACTTGTGCTGGGTTTGTGTATCCAGTTCAGCACCTTGGTACAGTGCTGGCAGAGGATCCCATACTTGTACACCCATCAACATGACAGTGTGGGCTTATCTTGCTGTGGCAATACCTCACAGCTGTACAGATTTGCACAGGTTAACTAGAGGCAGAGGCTATGGGTCAGGATATTACCCCTATTGTGGTGTACAGGCAGGTGTGTAGCCACCTATTTATGTGTCTGCAGCCAGGGATAGTGTGTGCACACAGCTTGTTGTCGGACCCTGCACATTCCATGCTGCCCATGCTCCCCCCTGTTATTCTGACCTCTTCCATACATTATGCATACATTCTCTGATACTTTCCCTAAGGGTATCACCCCATCACAGGTGTGTGTTAGTGTTGGTCCACAGTTCATGCAGTGGGACATGGTGGACATGTTACTGTGGTTTGTCCACATGGCCTTCCATATGGTTTATGTGGCAGGTGTTATGTTGTTATTTGGGTGTCCATGACATAACATGCATTGGCAGTACATGTGAGACACAGGCCTTTGGCAGAGGCCTGTGGGGCATTAGGTGTTGCTGTGGGTCAGATGTGGCAGGCCATTCCATTCTGTCAGTCCTACAGTCTCAGACCATCATACAGTATATTTTCCTAGGGTGACAGGGTAGGTGTGATAGGTGTTCATGCCAATACCTTCTATCAGTCTTGATCAGGTGGTGTGGCTGCTGGCAGGGTGCTACCTACAGCTAGGGACACACCTGCATGGGACACCTGCACTGCATGCTGCATTCTTCCGCTATTGCCATATACAGGTGGGGTCATACTGTACCCATTCCCCATAGCAGGGATATGACCAGAGAGGTACCTGTGGGTGGTGTTTGCGTGAGATGGGTACATGTGTGCTATGGACACTACTTGCATCTGACACACAGATATGCATGGGGCATTCCAGTTATGCTGGCATGTGCAGGTACATCAGCTGTTTCCCAATACATCAGTCCTACCTCCTTTGTGATCTGCAAGTGTTCAGGCAGACATCACCAGTATCCCCTACTACAGGACCAGTTACTGTGATGCATACCTGTATGTACAATTCCAAGGGTGTCTCCATTTCACAGTGACACAATATATACTGTATGTTTGGGGTACTTTCCCCTGTGTACTGCTTGTATATCTAGCCCGACACCCATGCCATGTCAGTCTTTCAGGTGGTGACACATATTACCACCATATATTTACAATGGCTTACTGCTAGCATGTGTTATACTGGTGGGGATTGTCTTTGGCACTGCAGTTGTGAGGGCTTGTCCCTGTCATCAGCAGTAGTGGGCAATGGCCACCAGGTCTTACCTCAACATGCATACATACTGACCACACTCACACAATATGAAACACACACCATCCCAACACACACAGACCTGCATATTGTACAAATGCTACAACCTATCCTACTACCTTGGCCACCTCTGGGCATCTGTGCTCTACTCGTATTGTACCTACTCATACACGTTACTACATTTCTACACAGGACTGGGGGGGCACACCTGACTGTTACTACATTTCTACACACGACTGGGGAAGGGGCACACCTGACTGTTTCTACATGTCTACATAGGAGTGGGGGGGCACACCTGATTGTTACTACATTTCTACATAGGATTGTGGGGACACACAACTGACTGTTACTACATTTCTATGCTGGAATGGGGGTAGGGGCACACCTGGCTGTTTCTACATGTCTACATGGGAGTGGGGAGGCACACCTGACTGTTGCTACATTTCTACATAGGGTTGTGGGAGGGACACCTGACTGTTTTTACATTTCTACACAGGATTGTGGGGGGCACACCTGACTGTTACTACATTTCTACACAGGATTGGGGGGGTGCATTTGACTGTTACTACATTTGTACACAGGATTGGGGAGGACACACCTGACTGGTTCTATATTTCTACACATGATTGGGGGGGTACACCTTACTGTTTCTACATGTCTACATAGGATGGGGCACACCAGGCACTTGTACATATTTGCTATGACTGTACTGATATGTCAGGTACTCCATTTCATTATGTATTTTAACCTATCATGCTGACTAGAGGCATATCAGTACTACAAGTCTTAGCTTTGGTTGACCTACATATTAGTGTCTGACTTCCTACCCTTCAGAATTAACATCCCACTGTCTGACCTGCTGTAGTCTGTCTGTGTAGGCCTAGGGGGAGGTTACCCATAGGCATCATTCAGAGGCCATAGCACAGCCTCTGTTTGTGTTTGTCTACACCTGTCCTGCTGGCTGAGACTGTTGTTGGGTATGTGAACCTCCCTGACTGGCATGTGTGAGTCATTTGGACACACATGTCACCCAGCACATTTCCTGCAGTGGGTATTGTCGCCCTGTGTAGTACTGGCTACTATGGTGACTCCAGTATTTGTTACAGATGTCATGGTGCCACTATGGGTGTTTACTATCTGCTGGCATGCTATTCAGCCACCCAATTCCCTTGCATGCCCACATCCATACCATAGATACAGGTAACAACACATTCTACTCCATTCGGCAATTGGTAGGTTGATTGACTTACCTTGTGGGTGTGCCAGTATTGAGGATGGTGCTGGAGGGCTGCCTATGTCAGATGCACATAGTACACTCCCTATACTTGGTTGAGCATAGGTAGTGTCATGTTTGACATCCCTTTTACTGTATGTGTGAGTCAGAGAGAGGTGTCATTCCCTGGGTCCCTACTGTGTCAGTGTATGTGCTTTGCGTTACCTCTTTGCTAAGGCTAGGGCATACTGGGCCCGTCTTCATCTGTCTACTGGGGCAGGCTCAGTTTTTTCTTCCTCTGAGTCACTCTGTGCCTGTGCAGGCCTTGGCATTGGTGGGGGGCAGCGTAGCCCTGCCCTGTGCTGTTCCTGCTGCAGCTGTTTCCACAGGATCATATTATGTAGCATGGCACATACCATAACAATTTGAGTACATGTAGCTGGTGAGTACTGCAAGGCTGCACCAGATGTGTCCCGGCACTGGAACTGTGACTTGAGCATCCCAAACACATGCTTTATTATAAGTCTGGTCTGTGCGTGCGCCTCATTATGGCATTCTTGTTCAGGTGTGTGCGCATTTCTAATGGGTGTCATCAGCCATGGCTCCAGTGTGTAACCAGCATCCCCCACTAGGTGACCGTAAGAGATGTTTCCACTGGCAAATCTCTGGTACAGCTGTGACAGATGCCAGATCTGGGAATCATGATAGCTTCCAGGGCAGCCAACACACACATTCATTATAATGCCCAGGGCATCACACATAACCTGGCAGTTGATGGAGGGGAGGCCCTTGCGGTTGATGTAGACCCTATCCTGATCACCGGGTGGTGTTTTGATGCATATGTGCATGTAGTCTATAGCACCCACTATCTCAGGGTATTCTGCTATTTGGTGGAAGAGATGCATATTGCTGGCCAACACCTCACGGGTGTTGAGGAAATGTACGTTCTCACCGGCATGTGCTGACATGGCATCCAGGAACTGGTGGAATACTCTGGATGCTGATGCCTGTGAGATCCCCATCATATCCCCAGTTGAGCTTTGGGAGGTACCTGTGGCTAGTATTCCTAGGCCTACACATACCTTGGTATCCACTGGGATGGATTCCCCTCTGTCAGTTCGGTGTGTCAGGTGTAGCTGGCACAGCTCGACAGTTTGCTGTAGGAGGTCCCTGTCCACCCTATAACGCTCCACTGTCTGCAGCTCATGTAGCCCCTAGTAGGTTACCCTGGGTCTGTACACTCTTCTCCGTCTCTTCACTGTGGGTTGGTCGACAGCATTCACATCCTCACCACCCTCAGCCTCTTCCACATGTTGTTGTATGATGCCTGCTGCAGCCCCTATCATTTTCTTGTTTTGTTTGTTAAAAGTTTCCCGCTTGTATACACCGGTGGTGTAGAGTATGGGAAAAACCAGAAGGGAAGGTGTTTGCATAGTTCATAGTTGTGTTCTGGGCTGGGCTGGTCTGCTGCCTGTGTAATTGGCTGATTCTGATACATTTCACCTGCCAGCTATGCTAGTTCTCCTAGATTACCTTCCTACTGCTGTTTTCCCTTCCCATTGCCTTCCTGTTTAAGCCCGGGGGTGTGCCGCGCAAACACAGTGCTCAAATATGCACAGAGCTGCTATTTCCTGGTTTATGTTTTTTGTTTCTTTAAAACCCCGGTGCATGGTGTGCACACCCGCTTAGGCAATGTAAAGAGTGCTAGGTGGCCTCAGACACACCCCCTTGCCCAGCTATCCTAAGCTAGGAGAAAATCTGAGCCACAGGGCTCCAATCCGCTTACAGTATGCCTGACACCCCCTCCATGATGTCAGCTAACTCCTAGGCTTGCACCAAGCTATTCCTGCTCTTATACTGTTGGGAGCTGACTAGCATGCAGGGGAAATCTGGGATTCACTATCATTCCCCTCATTTGCATAGGATTGCCTGCTAATGCATAGTTAAGTCTCACACTGAGCCTCCCCCCTTAGCAACCACTATTCATGTTGTCTTCTGTCTGCCATTGACTATAATACCAGAATAGTGATTTTTAGTTAGAATGCTTATTTTAAGTTTATTTTCTTATTTCCCCCCCGATCCTGTTTGCACCTCGCTGCCCCATGCTTAAACAGCCAAGATGGGCTAAAAAAAAATAAAAGTTGATCTTTTTTTTCAACTGTTTCCCATGCCAGTGGCCTTATACTTGGCCATTGGCATGCTTTCTAAATGATATGCACCCTTTATTTGGAGCTGTCATGGCTCCGTTTTGGAATTTGCAGAAATCTACTTCGTTACTGGTGGAGTACATTTCTGCAGATTATACTAGTCCTGCACAGCCAGTTTCCTGCTTCCTGGATCGCAAATTCACATCATTTGCATGGATTTCTCCTGCAAATGAGGTAATTTGCATACAGGGGCTGAGTCTGCGCAGGACTAGTGCAGGAGCGCTTGTGCACGCCCCTACAGGTTGTTCCTGGATCGCATGGCCGACATATTGCCTGCTGGTGCTCCTGCACTAACCCTGCATGCCATGCAAGGCTTGCAGAATCCGGGGGCTGCTTGCTGCTTTGTTTTCTTTTTCTCTATCAATCTACTCTTATTCCTGTAGCATGACCTACCAAAATGTGACCAGTGAATCTAACACTCAGTTTATAACCTCCTACTCATTCCAGCACCTTTTCCTTGTATCTCACTTGTTCTTTAACAGTTTAAATATTTCAGTCATCCATCAGATTTAATTCATGCCTCAAATTCAAGTTATTCATAAGCAAATGAATTCTGAGATGCCATCTACCCTGCATTTTATGCTTAGCTTAGATACTTTCTTGGATGCAGTGCTAGCAGACAAGTGATTCAAAAAGAGAATCGATGTCTGTTGACCACTGTTCAAGTACCTTGGCAAAGTCACATAGGAGACATAAAAAAAGCTGATGGAGTCAAACCATGTACTAATTGAAACAGCTGTTTAACAGCTCATAGCCTTCCTCATCTGCATTAAGTGCTAGACAAAGTATAGTAGCCCAAACACTGCATAGTTAACACCTATATGCCTGCAAAAAAAGCTAAATTAAAAGTGTATTCAGAACTTAAATATTAACATTAAACTTCTAGACAGCATACTGTCCAGTTTATTCACTGCTAAATAATAAAGAGTCAGCATTCAACAGAACAAGGAAACCAATGATCACATCCAACGAACATGGCTCATATGATGATGTTCCTGTTTATTACAATGAGATTTCCTTCCCTTAAACCATAGCTACTTTGTTTCATAGCTACTTACAATATTTTTATTTTATTTTTATTTATTTTACATTTGTTGACCGGGATAGTCCAACTGAATACATGTCCATTTTCAGCGGAGGCCCGGGAAGAAAAGCTCCACTTATAACTTTAAGAATAGTTACAACCTTATTAAGACAATAAACTTTTTGAAATATATATACATAGTGAAAATCATTGTTACAGATAAACATATTTTCTTCAGCATTATACAAAAATAGAGTGTTACTTTCTTCAAACTGGAAAAATAATATGGAGTTGAATAAAAGACCTATTTATGACATGATTATATTGCATGTGTTAGTCAGGATTATCTGCAGTTCCTGGACCAGGGTTTGAGTCTGACAGTTCATGCTAACTGGGATATTTTACACTTAAACGCACACACAATTTCTCATTCCATGTTGACTTACAGGAAGAATCACACATACCTTGCCGACTTTGCATTATTTCCTGTTCTGACTTAAGAGAATTGATTCTTCCCTTACTGCAAATCAGCATGCAGGATCTCCTGACTGTAGCGCTCTGATTGTACTGGCCCCCATGCATCCCTGCACTGAAAATAAAGAAGAGTGCTGCCCTATGTTTGTAGTAGAAAAAAGAAAAAATGCTTTGTATTTCTGTAGAATAAAGAAAAACACCGTTGATGCTACTTGCTGTTTACCTTGCAGATCGCTGTTAGTCTCTCACTGGTTCTGCATTGCTCACTGGACACAGAGCCAATAAAAGAAGAGACTGCTGCAAGAAATCCTTTTTTTAAGAGCTCTGCTGAAAAAAAACATCTGCTGAAGAGGAATGTTTTTTAATGTGTTCCAACTTT
Source organism: Protopterus annectens (assembly GCF_019279795.1). Classification (NCBI taxonomy): domain Eukaryota; kingdom Metazoa; phylum Chordata; order Ceratodontiformes; family Protopteridae; genus Protopterus; species Protopterus annectens. The sequence goes on along the minus strand of NC_056728.1, from coordinate 102,227,214 downwards.
TTTTTTATTTTAAAAATGCTGTACTGCAGGGCCCCAGTCAACAGCAGGCCCTAGGCAGTTACCTAGGATGCCTAGTGCTGGATTGGGCTCTGCACACCATAGTGAAATGACTAATGAAATAATGAATGAAGCAGCAGTACTGTATGCTATTAATTTAGTACCACAATGCAGTGGAGGAACGTTGTACAATGCCTGCAGGGTGCAAGGAGGGTGGCATTTTGTGAGCGGTAAAAAAAAAAAAAAAAGAACAGGAAAACATGCTTTGGATGACCAAAATGAGACAGAATGTTGCACAGCAAGATGATTTGCAACCTGCATGTAGCATAGCCAACTGTCAGGAGATAGTACAGGCCAAGTACCCTGATTCAGTGTTGTGTATTAAGCACTGCATTCAGGTTACAATATGGAATGTGTTCACAGCAGAGAAGTAGCTTGCAACCTACATTTGAATAATGGACAGTACACAATGCAATTGGGACTGGGTATTACTTCATGTAGTCTGAAAAGCACATATGTGTGCCTATCTGCACCACAGAGCTCCACAGAAACAGATTTATGCCCTGCAGACCATCGTGACTAGGCTAGTATACAAGACTGTGCAGTTTGGAATGTTTCTGAAATGTGTTCAATGGCTCCCCATTAGAGGTATGCAACCCATAACTATGAATCCTAACACTTCAAACTATAGAGTGAAAATACAGTGCATCAAAAACTCACCATCATACCATTAAATTATTTTTGCAGGCAGGGTTCAACCCTCTCCATCCCCTAACTCTTAGATCACTTACTTACATTATGGGGAATGCTATGAGGTCCCTCAGCCTTGGACTATGTATATATTCTGCACATTTACACTTTCAATCTCATTGCTCTGAGGTCACAGTTAAGGTCCTCAGAGCTTCAACAGGAACTCATATTTTTACCATTTCATGCAAACTGCTGCTCATTTGTATTGTATTAGGGCTTCATTCTTTGACTGATGATTCTGCCATAATATAACATATTTTGTTGTACTAGCAGCTGTTAAGACCTCTGTTTCCTGTTGGTGCATTTATGGAGCTGCTTTCCTGTAGCCCCATTCTGAGGGACATGATTGTGGCCTGATATACTTGCTGTATCATATGTGAATATATGCTTGTCTTGTTATCCTGCTCAGAATCTTGATACAGGAAGTACCAAATGGATAATCCTGAATGCTTAAGTGTAGGGCTGTATCCAGTATTTTTGGAACTGTACAATGACTTTCGGCTTGTTGCGTCTGCACAGCATGGGAATAGCCAGAAGTTTCTGAATTTTGCATCAGACTGCTGTGTTGCTATGTTCCCCCAACAAAACAACACTTTTTCATAGATTGCACACAGGTCATGAGGTCATAATCTAGGCAAAGAATAGGACTCTAAATGCCTGCTTATCTTCTATAACACGTTTTCTGTACTCTAAGGTACAGTGTCCTGTCTTCCAAGCAATATAAGAGGCATAGAAAACTGAACTATTGACTAGCTGACATTTAGATATTAAATAGGGTCCAAGTACTGTTCCATGAGCTTGTATAACTGATCACTATATGCAGCATGTACTGTTTTTTTTAACTTTGAGCCACCCATGATCTGAACAGCTCCAAGCTGAGAAACCTATTAACCAGTCTACTGTGATAAAGTGAACAGTGTGCATTTCAAGAATCTGCAAAATTACATCGATCTGTATATCTTTTATCCCCCCACAGAGCATGAGTCATGTTATAATGCCTTCCACACATTTAGACCAGCTACTACACAGACAGGGACTAAAGATGGAGGTGTCTCGATTTACATCAAAATAAATATACCTCATGGCTGGTCATATAGGACAATGTACTTGAGCTACTCCATGTTCAAATCACCTTAGGCAAAATCCAATATCACTTCCTTGCCAGCTATAGGTCCCCCTCTACGACCAAGAAACCAATGCCATGTATTTAAACTTATTGGCAACACTCACCATCCAACCCAATACCATATTCATATTCATGGGTAACTTTAATTACCCCACTATTAACTGGGAATCCTATATGACACCAAATGTACATGCATAACAATTCCTGGATTTTGTAAACACAAACTCCCTGGAGCAGATTATCAATACACTGACCCATACTGGGTCTGGTCCTCACTAATATGGGAGAGTGCTGTACACCCCCTATTTTAATGTCTTCCTTGGTATGGTCAGACCTCAAAAATGGCCTCCTTTGAAGTAAAAATAAAATCTGGACCCCCAGCTAACCCTGGAATATTCAGTAACTAATCTAAGGCTAAATTCTTGCTACTAAGTGATAAACCTGGCAACATTTCAAGCCCCCATAAACTCTGAGAATGTTGCTGCCTATGCAGAACTGTTCACAGTAACCCTATACAAGCATGTTAATAGCTGCATAGAGGCAGCTGTACCCATCAGGAAGAAGTACAGAGCTAACTCAAACAAGTCACCCTGGTGGAATCACAAAATCAATAGGATGTATAACAGAAGGAAGAAAACTGTGGCAAAAATTAGGAATTTCAGCACCTAGCGGCATAACAGCACTTTCATCAAGCTAATCAAACAACCTGGAGGACAATAAAGTCTACCAAAGACAAATTTGAGGAAAGTTTGGCCTCCCAGGCCAAGGACAACCACAAGGCATTATTTAGCTGTATCTGCAACCTGAAATGCCGAACTCATTGTAAATGGCGCCACCTACACTGAGCCAGAAGACATAACAAAACTACTGGCCAACAAATTCGGCTCCAACTTTACTCTTCTCTCCCCCCTCAACCTTCCCGCAGGAAATAACATAAAATATAACTCCCTCTGCTATAACTAGGGAGCAGGTCCTTAATGCTCTCTCTAAGGCCAAGAATGCTGCATCAATGGCCCCAGACACTATCCCAGGATGCACTTTTGTAATTTCTCGAAGTTGTTTGGGTTTCTAATACTATGATGGCAATGAACCCCATTCCTAATTCAAAGTATGATTACATTTCCTGAAATTAGTATTGTGTCAATCTTTGATGTTAACCAGAAGTGCTCTTCACAGCTTCTATAATGTGCCCAGTAATGACTCCTCTTGCAGTTTGTATGGAGTAATATGTACAGGTAACATATCTAAGTATGACTGTAAATTCCTTTTTTAAAAAGACCTGTTGCTCCTCCTACTACTGGAACTGTCTGTGATATCCTTCTTCCACATTGTCCTTTTTTCTGCCTGCAAATACTGGTATTTTATGACTTTGTGTCTCTCTGTACATAAGACACTGTAGCCACTGGGTGTAACAATTTCAATGATCAATGCTACTTTTGTCTTCTTTTTATGGACTACTATGTTTTTTTCACATCTATTTTTGAACTGTTGGTAATGGGTAATCCTATGTGATATAAACTTCATCATTTTTATTGATGCTTTGTGGCTCATGTTTACATTTTTTTCAGCTACTCCAGTATTATAATGTTTGCACAATCCCCATTGCAACCGTCTTGCCACATTATTATGCCTTTCAGTATATGGTCCTTCTGCCAATGGTATATCACAACCAGCAACAAGATGTGTGACTGTTTCCAGTTCTGTTTTACAAAACCTACATCTGTCTGTTTTTCCCACATGTTCAATGGACTTTGCAAAGCAATGTGTATGTAGTCCACTATCTTGAACCGCAAATATTAACCTTTTATCTTTTGGTTTAAATTCACCTCTCCTTAGCCATTCCTGCATTTGATCCTGATCAACATGAGGTTGTTCTAAGAGTTTTCTATACTTGCAACTATATTTATGCATTTTCCACATTTTCTGCCTTCTCGTCTGATCCTTCACCTTATATTCTTTCTTTTGTTTTTTGGCACATTCAGTTGATACCTGATTTTTATTTACTTTTGGTTTGATTTCCATTCCTGTTTGATGTCGATATGCTTCTGCTAAACTAAGTAGGAAAGTCATCTTGGACTTATTCTCATGTTTCAAAACTTTTACTATGTTTGTTTTTTTGTGAGGTCAGCAGATATGTATGCAGTTCCACAATTGCAGATTTGTATATGTAATCAGTTTCGAGGAGGCCCATATTTCCTTCAGAACGGGGAATATAAATTCTTGGTATACATTGATTTTTGTAAAGCATTTGATGAGCATGAAGCATCCTTCTTGTTTTCCTGTCCAACCTATCCAACACCTTTTGGGGCCAGTCAGTCACTGCAAAACTGTAAGTTAGTACAGGAAGAGAAAACTGGTTTATAGCTTGGCCTTTTTTCCTAGATGTCAACACTGATTACAGTATTCATTTTAGTCTTCTAAAATATTCCTTACTAAGTTTTAGTCACATTTGTTCATGTTTTATTGTTGATCCTTCTTCAGTTCCAAAATATTTATACACTCCTCTTGCTCAGGTTCTTTTATAACACATTCCTTCCCCGGACTGATATTTTCCTGGTGCTGCAGCTTTCCTGTTTTAAACGTTGCTTTTGCACATTTATCAAGACCAAATTACATTCTTATATCATCTGACCACTTGCAGTTGTGCTTTCAGTTCCTCATCTGATCTATACAGTTTTAAATCATCTACAAAAAGAAGATGAGAAGTCTTTACACTTTGTTGTTTTCTGAGGTTTACTATCATAATATTGAAATGCGCAACATTTTTTGCTCAAATAGTCGAATCAGTACCTTGAAAACAGCAATGTCAAACTTTCAACATGTCAAACATGTTAACTGTGACTTCCGATATTTGAACTCCCCAACTTCTGGAATCAAAAGTCTATGTTTGCATTTACGTTTTGCAGCAGGGCAAGCTCCCCTGCACCCCCACACCCCCAGCATATTATATATACCAACTCTAAGATTGAACTACAGTGAGGAAAAGGGTAAATTTCCCAATCCGCACTATACAGCAATCTTCATTCGTAACATCAACCTCATATCAGGGAATGAACACTCACATTCACTAAAGTAAATTCGAACATTTTCAGTTCGGAATTAAGGAAACTGTGGATACATGCATTCGACCATCCCAGTTTCGTGTAAATGCTATTCCACATTTTGATAGTAAACCATTTTCTGGGAGCCAAATTTTAGCCATGACCTAATCGATTAAGTAAGCAGCTTAATGGGTTAAGGGCAAGACAAAAGAGCAGTGGTGACAGTCACCCTGGAATATTCCCCTTTGAATTTTTATCTGGAACAATAATTTGTCCTTTATCATGGCTTAACTGCAAAGTGATTTACCACTGTTTCATGGTCACTGTAATGTAACTGATCAGTGTAGGGTGTATCTTACACATTTTTAAGCACTCTCTTATCCATGAATGTGGGGCACTGTCAAATGCTTTTTCGTAGTCTATCCATGCCATACTTAGATTCTTCCCTTTTTACAGTTCTCCATTATCATTTTATTTAACAGCAAATTATCATTTTTTTCCATATGGCTTTCTTTTATTACCCTTTTGTTCTATTGCCATGATTGAGATGCATTCTAAATGGCATGAAACATGACCTATTAGGCCTTCTGGAATTGTTATTTAATTGTAACCTCCAAACAGTTCATGCCTCATGACTGGAGAACAGCAACAGTCATCTCTCCGCACAAAGGTGGGCCATCTACAGACCCTGGAAACTGCAGACTCATAAGTCTCTCTAGTCTTGTATACAAAGCCATGAAAAGATTTATTATGGAAATAATCAATAGTGATATAGTAAGCATCCAGACACTGGACCCAACCCAGTTTGGTTTCATCAATGGCAGGTCATCCATACTCAATGTGGTGGATGTCTTTGAGAAGGTCACCAAAGCAATGGATGAAGGCAAAATAGTTCACACTGCCTTCCTTGACCTGGCCAAGGCATTTGACACAATACCTCACTCAGACATTGTTGACAAACTCAAGATGTTAGATTAGATACAAATCTGTATGTCACCCACTAGATAGCCTAACAGGCTCACAGACAGGACTCAGGAAGTTAGACTTGGGGAGTCCACCTCTAGAAAGAAGCCAGTCACAAGTGGATTCCTTCAGGGATCGGTTCTTGGACCACTCCTTTTTGGCATTTACTTCTCTGAAGTCAAGGCCAATGTCAATGGTCTCTGGCTGACTAAATTTGCAATGATTGCAAATTATGTGCTGTCATTGAATCCCACACTGACACAAATGTTCTCCAGGAAGGGCTGACACAGACAAACAATTGGTATCAGAGTCATGAACTAAAACTAAATGCCAAGAAATTCATATCAGTATCCTTCAGGAAGTCATCCACCCCTGGTACATATCATATTGACAACACACCCCTTAGAGTTGATCCAGTAGTCAGGGACTTAGTGATACACATAGACAGTAATCTATCCTTTGACCATCATGTGTCTACAGTAGTGTGGAAATTATTTTATGTTGCACAACTTATAAATAAAGGTATGGCATCTAGGTCCAAGGAAGTCATTGTTCCTCTGTATTCACAGGTTTATAGGTAAGTACTAGGCTATCTGCCCAAGGGCATTTACAGCCTAGCCAGAGTGTGTTGGCTTTCGCCACTCCCTTAGATTAGTTCCCTGTGAGTCTGACCAGCAGAGCCATTAGTTCCCTGCGCCTCTGTCCAACAGAGCCAGTGCAGTGATTCCCAGGGTAAATTATAGGTTCATAGGTATTCATCATTCATCAGACATATCATTGAGTACAATGCCCACTTTGGTATGTACATAACCAGGCATGTCCAACAATTGGAATGTCCACAGAGGTTCCTCACTAAAAGAGTACAGGGCATAAGTAAAATGTCCTATGCAGACCACCACAAGGCCCTATCCCTGTATTCTGTCTCCTACAGGCTGTTGAGAAGAGATCTATGACTGATATACAAGTTATTGTCAGACTCCACTCTGATGGCCGCCCTCCTGCATATCTGCAAAACAAAACAGCACCAGAATTACCCATTTTAAAGACTTTGCCTGTGATATAAATAGGACCTGCTAGAGAGACAGGTACGTATCCCAGAGACTAACCTATCTCTGGAACAGACTCCCCATCCATGTGAAGCAGAGTTCCTCCCTAACCCAATTCAAGTACAACTTGGACAATTGTATGGGGAACAGGAAATTTACCCCTGACTTGGCACCTATATCTCTTATTGGACACAGGCAACCTCCAAGTGGTTCATCTCTCAATCCCCTGTTTGTAAATGTTTCATCTCCCAAGCCTCTGCTTACACTTATCAGGGGTAGCAGAACTTCTCAGAGATTTGGGATGCATGGCTAGGCTTAAAAAGGTCCTTGTGGTTGTTAGCCTAGTAAACGCATATTAACCTATAAGTCACAGATTTTAACAGAGCTTTTTCAGGTAAGTGTGGTATATTTTAAAATGACCAAGTCCAGAGTTGGATTTGCAGTACGTGCAGGGTTATCCTTTCTGTAATGCATTAAAATGCACAGTAATCTGCAGTTGTTAATAACGATGGAGTGCTGATTTTTTCCTTAGATGGTGGTTAACGTCAGATTTTCAGTCCTGTGAAACTTCATTTTTCTGAAAATGCATAGCGAATCTCCTTGTTAAAGTGTCAGATAACAGTTTTCCTATTTTATTTTAGATATATATTATTGATCAGGGTCTTTCTGTGGGGTTAAGGAATATATTTCTTGACTGGTGGCTTTGCCACTCATCACGAAATTTGCTCTTTAAACCTACAGTAGAAAACATTTAATTTCTCTAACAGCAGATCACCATGTATTTCCAGCTCCAGTTACACAAAGTCCTGACTGTGGACCAGGTGAGCCACATTCAAGTAATGGCCTGGGTGTTTATGGAACTAGTTGTACAGGAATGATTAATCTTGATATTGGCAAATCAATCAAATAGACCATTGTCACAATTTGTTATGTAAGATCCATGTCAGATAACTCTGGATTCATATTAAACTTAAGAAAGCAGGATGTAAGCTGTTAATGCTTGTTTAAACTATAGTTTATTAAATTAAAACAAGAGATGAGTGATTTTGCCCTTGTCAGAGATTTATCAGATCTAATGAAGCACTGGTAAGGGTGAAAATGCTTCTCTCTTACCTTAATAAATCATGGTTTAACAAGCATTAGCAGCTTGAATGTTGTTCTCTTATTTTTGATAAGAATGCATCACAATACAGCAGTACTGTATTACCCACAGGAAATTTAAGCTAAGACACAGAATAGCTATTGGGCTTGTAGGCAAAACATGAAAGTGGAAGTAAAGTATTCTCCCGCCATTTTCCTCTTATAAATCTTAAAATCATAGAAATATTAAGAACATAATTTATAAGGGAATGTTGAATAAAACAACATACTTTACAAGCGCCACATTTTATTAAGGGTCTTACATTACTATACCAGGTTTTGATCAATCTTTAGTATATCTTGGACATTTTAACTGCAAAACTGGTAGCATTTTTAACATGGCTAAGTGCTTGACAAGTGAATCATTTTACATAGGAAAGACTGAACATTCATTATGCAAAATAATTAATGAGAATTTATATAGTATTACTAAGCATTATATGAATAAAGCTCTTTCAAAACATTCTGTTTTTTGCAAAGGTTTTAACAAGTTTTTATTTTTTATTTTAGAAAAGGTTGAAAGGCATACAAGAGGAGGGTGGTGGGAGAATGCTTAACTTCAAAGAGAAAAGTGTTGGCAGATCTAATTAAATGCCACACCATTTCCATTATTAAGTTATTCTATTTCTTTAAATAGTATTCTTTGTAAGTAAGGTAACTGCTAAAATTCCATAGAAGGTGTTTATAAATTTCACATTTCGGTTGTGTTTTATAATTTTGTTACATTCATAATTTTAAGAAAGCAGTTGTGATTGGTTGTTTGATGATGTCATGATCATGTTTTAAAGTTATTTAATGACTAAAATATGTGCCAACATTTTATTTTAAGGAAGTACTAGTACAGGATGAAAGGACTAAATAAAATTGTTTGTGTGTTGATTTATTTTGGTATTTCTCATGTGATTTTTGTGGAGACTCATATGGGATTGGTTATTATTTATCATTTTATGGATTTTATTATGCTGCTGAGTTTATTTCAAGTGGATTACTTTGCATTTGGTCTAAGTTCTCTTCCCTTTTTAAAGTTTGTTGATATTCTATAACAATCTATTGTTTTTGATGAGAAAGCAACTTATGCCCCTGAAAAATGTAGAAAGCTGTCCCTGGGATTCAGGCACTGCCGTTTTCTGTGCAGGAACAGTGTAGGAGCTCCTGCATGGAAAATAGCCACCGAGTGATCCAGGAAAGTTCTGTTTTTACATGCATGAGCGACCCTACATTGTTCCTGCATGGAAAGCCATGCGGGATGCAAATCACCTTATTTGCTGCTAAAAAACATGCAAATTAGGTGATTTTGTGATCCACAAATCTGGCCCGACTCCGTGCAGGAACAGTGTCAGAGCAGAAATGTATTCACTTAGTAACTGAATACATTTCTGCATCTGAGCAAATGGAGGCAGGACATCTCATGGAAAGCATGTATTACAGTCAAACACATATGCCAATGGCCAAATATAAGGCCATTGGCATTAATAAATGTTTATTTTATTTTAAAATTAAACTTTTTTTTTGGACAATCATGGCCATTTAAGCTTAGGGCAGCGGCGGGCAAACGGGATCATGACGCAAATAAAAAAATGAGAAAAGTCAATTTTAAGATAATTCTGCATTTTGACATTATAGTCAATGGCATGCAGAATGTAAACAATACGAGGGAGCACTGGTTGTCAAGGGGAAAGGGTCCGTCTAAGTGCAGTAACTAAGGACTTACATGCTGGCTTATGCAAATGAGGGGAGTTACACCGAATCACAGATTTCCTCATAGTATCAGCTTGCACCTAACCGTGTAGGTGCAGCAATACAACAGTGCAAGTATAAGAGCTGAATGACTTCATAAGGGGGTGTATCATGCTTGCTGTAAGCTCACTGGAGCTCTGTGGCTCGTGTTTGCCCTTAGCTAAGCACAGCCAAGGAAGGGTGTGTGTCTGAGGCTGTATTGTCTTATCCATTAAATGCAGAGAGTGTTCGCATCCATGGAGGGTCATTTCTGCTTAAAAGTGCTTACATTAGCTAAATGGGTGTATGCGGCATGCAGTGGGCCTAAAAAAACAAAAAAAAAAACAGAGGAAATAGCAGAACTGCTTACATTTGAGCACCGGGTATGTGTGGCGCTCCTCGGGGCTTAAATAGGGAGGAAGTGGGAAAGGGAAACAGCAGTAGGAAGGCAATCAAGGAGAACTAGCATAGCTGGCAGGTGGAATGTATCAGAATCAGCCAATTGCACATGCAGCAGCCAAACACACTAATATAAACTATGCAAACACCCTACAAACTGTTTTTTCCCACAAACTCTACACCACCGGTGTACACAGATGGGAGATTTTTAACTGGAAAAAATAACTGAATATGTTAGAGGTTGCTGCTGCTTTACTCCATAAATATGTGCTAGAGACTGAGGGTGGTGAGGAGGAGAATGCTGACAACTGACCCACAGTGAGGAGGAGGAAAAGAGTGTACAGACCCAGAGTAACCTACCAGGGCCTACATGAGCTGGAGATAGAAGGGCGCTATAAGGTGGACAGGGACATTGTACAGCAAATTGTTTAGCTGTGTTGGGCACACCTTACACACAGAACTAATAGATGGGAACCCATCCCAGTGGATACCAAGGTATGTCTAGACTTAAGAATTCTAGCCACAGGTACCTTCCAAAGACCAACTGGGGATATCATGGGGGTCTCACAGGCATCAGCATCCAGGGTACTCCACCAGTTCCTGGATGCCATGACACAACATGCCAATGAGCACATATATTTCTCCACTGTCCGTGAGGTGCTGACCAGACGTATGCATCTCTTCCACCATATAGCAGAATACCCTGAAGTAGTTGGTGCTATAAACCGTACGCACATCTGCATCAATGCACCATGCGGTGAGCAGAGCAGGGTCTACATAAACCACAAGGGCTTCCCCTCCATCAATTGCCAGGTCATGTGCAATGACCAGGGCATTATCATGAATGTGTGTGCTGGCAGCCCCGGAAGCTATCATGACTCCCATCACTGGCATTGCTCACAGCTGTATCAGGGGTTTGCTATGGGTGACATCTCATATGGCCATCTAGTGGGGGGTGCTAGCTATGCACTGCAGCCTTGGCTGATGACACCCATCAGAAATGCACACACCCAAACAAGATCACCATAATGAGGCACACGCACAAACCAGGATAATTGTAGAGCATGTGTTTGGGGTGCTCAAGTCATGGTTCCGCTGCCATGACATATCCGGTGGAGCCTTGCAGTACTCTCCAGCTACATGTACACAAATATTCATAGTATGTGCCATGCTACACAATATGATCCTGTGGAAACAGCTGTAGCAGAAACAGCATGGGGCAGGGCCACACAGCTTCCCACCATTGCCAAGGCCAGCACAGGCACAGAGTGACTCACAGGAGGAACATCCTGAGCCTGCCCTTGTAGGCAGAAGGAGGTGTGCACAGTATGCCCAAGCCTTGACAAAAAGGCAACTCATAGCACACACACTGACACTGTATGGACCCAGGGACTGATACCTCTTTCCGACTCACACAGACAGTAAAAGGGATGCCAAACATGACACTACCTGAGCTTTACCATGTACAGGGAGTGTACAATATGCATCCAACATAGTCAGCCCTCCAGCACCATCCTCAATACTGGCCGAGCAACAAGGTAAGTCACTCTTCCTATCAATTACTGAATGGAGTAGTATGTTCACATACTTGTATGTATGATATGGATGCAAGCATGCAAGGGAATTGGGTGGCTGAATGGGATAGCAGCAGACAGCTATATGGGACAGCAGGAAATTCATAACAAATACTGGTGTCAACATACTAGTAAGCACTACACAAGGTGACATCCCCCATTGCAGTACATGTGATGGCCCAAAGAACTGTGGGTGTCAATAGGTCACACACATGGATGTCAATGAGAGTCACATATCCACCACCAGCCTTACCCACAGGACAGGTGTAGATGACCATGAAGAAAGGCTGGGCTAAGGCCCCCACATGATGGCAGTGGTGAACAGCCCCCCACCAGACCTATACAGACATACTACAATAGGTCTGGCAGTTGCATTCCAGTTCTGAAGGGTAAGAAGTCTGAAACTGAAATATATGCTATTAAGATCTAACATGTGTACTCTACTGATATGCCTCCTGTCTGCATGATAGGTCACAATGCAATATGAAATGGAAGCCAACAGAGTAACCGAAATACCAGTACAGTCATTTCAAATGTTAAAGTCTGCAGGTGTGCACTGCCCTCCCTCCCCACAATCCCAAGTAGAAATGCAGTAACAGATGGCCTGCAGCAGTCTCAAATGGCCTACAGTCCCCTGGTAAAGGCCCATATCTCACCCATAATGCCAATGTATGGAATGTCATGGGATCCAGCTAACAACCTAACAGTAAACAGAAAACAAATGCAAGACCATGTTGACAAATGCCAGTAGCATGCCTCCCCATGTCCTACTGCAAGGACTGTGGATCAGGCCAGAAATACTACTGGGATAAAGGCCCAACTATAGGGATACCTCTGAGATATTGCTTACATAATATTAGGTGGAGGAGAGAATAACAGAGAGGGGGGTGTAGAAGCATGGATGTCATGGAGTGTGTGAGGTCTGAAATTCTAATGTCTGCCATATTAGCCCCGACTGCAAACCCATGAATGAATAGCCACAAAACCACTTGTAAACCACAATGTGAAGGTAAACTGACCAGATATATGAGTCCTGCCTCTGGATAACCTGGGTGTATCTGTACAGCTGATAGCTATGGCCCCAGCAGGATATGGCCATTTCTTGAAGTTGATAAAAGCACAAGGAGGGGACCCCAGCCAGCATACTAACAAGGTGCTGCACCATTTACACAGAACCAGCAGTCTATTGTCTGTAGCTACCCCTCCACAATGGCAGGTGTGTGCCAGAATGTGTAGTCTATATGCCTCAGAATATTGGTCTCAGCTTCATTCATCTCGTATTTCCCAGTAAATAACTGCGAGCAAAGAATGATAACTGTCAGCAGTTGATAACATGACACATCACAGTGTAAAACAGTACATATGTCAGAATATCTATGCTACAACCAACCATGTCACACAAGCAGCACAGACAGCAATAGTTACACTATCCCCTGTATGTTAAGCCCATTGTGTCGCCATATTGGCAACCTATCTACAGATATCCTGCAGAAACAGTTTGCTAGATGTAGCTGTAGCACACAGAACTCTGAAATGGAGTCCAACCCTCCCTGGAATGGATGCACATACTCAATATAGAAAGTCATACTGGGTATGCTCCTACATTTAGAGAAATTAAGCCAATGTCTCACAACACAGTGAATGTCGGTTATTGGTTATTCACAGCTGTCTGTGGACACACACCAACTTGTACACCATTGATACTTCACACACACACATTGGATAGGAATACACACACATATCTAAGGCCAACATAATATAATATGTCAAACATACACACACAGAGATGTGAGGAAGAGAAAGACAGACAACGACAGAGAGAATCCAATTATGAGGCCTCTGCCACCCCACTACACTTCCCTTTGGCCTATATCACATGATGTGCTGATGTCATTCACTGTAGAAATATCTTTGGTTAGCCCTCAGCCCTATAGTGTCAGCGGTGCTTGTGATAACTGTGTAACACTACAGTACAAATAGGTATCCATGTAGCAGGTGTAATCTCAGTCCTGTCAAATGTAAAGTTGTGTGTGAGTGTGTGTGTCTGTGAGTGTGTGTGTGTGTGTGTGTGTGTGTGTGTGTGTGTGTGTGTGTGTTTCTAGATGAATGTGGTTGAGGCCATTCACACTCACTAAGTCTCCTGTATCTCTCCTTCAGCACTGCTGCTGATGTCACTCATATTCAAAGATACCTTTGGACAGCACACCACCATATAAGCTCCGTGGTGCTTGTGATAACTGTGTAATACTGTAGTATAGCAAAGTAGTTAGGTAGGAGTTCCAACCCTGATCCTGGTAACTGTGTAAATGTGAGTGTTTGTGTGAGAGTGTGTGTATCCTTGTAGAGACCTGATTTTGTGGTCATTCACACTTACACTTCCCTTACCCCTCCTTTAGCACTGCTGCTGCTGATGTTACTCACCTTCAAAGATACCTTTGCACAGCTCTTGAATGTATAAGTTCTGTGGTGCATGTGATAACTGCCTAATACTATAGTGTAGCAAACTAGGTAGGTAGGAGTTCCAATCCTCATCCTGCCAAATGTGTAAATGTGAGTGTTTATATGAGAGAGTGTGTGTATCCTTGTAGAGACCTGATTTTGTGGTCATTTACACTTACAACACTTCCCTTACCCCTCCTTTAGCACTGCTGCTGATGTGACTCACCTTCAAAGATACCTTTGCATGGCTCTCCAGCATGTAAGCTCTATGGCTCATGCGATAAATGTGGAACAATGTAGTAGCACTAACTACATATGTATGGGTTTTAATCTCATCCCTGGCAAGTCCTGTGTTTGTACATATGCATGTCCTTACCTCAAAAATGTTGGCCCCATTTACCCCCAGTACACATCTCAGTGCCTGACTTTAGCAGTCCTGCAGATATCAAACACCTTTGAAGTACCTGTTGCCAACCCTAAACCATGTAAGGTCAGTGGTTCATAGGTTCATAGGTCCATAGGTTGCTACTAGGCTATCGACCCTAGGGCCTATACAAGCCTAACCATAACAATTCCCTGGGTATTTCTTCCCACAATATTTACTTCCCTGGACCCCTGTCTAACAGGGCGACTGACATGATTCCCGGGGTGAATTTCCTATCTCCCACCCAATCGTCAAGGTTCTTTTTGAAGAGGGCCAAAGAGGCACTCTGCTTGACATGTATGGGCAGTCTATTATATGTGGTAAATGTGTAACATAATGGTCTGAAAAAATAGTTAGATAGAGGTTTGAACCTCACTCCTGACAAATGTAAATGTGTATGTGTAGAGTAAAATGTTTTATGGAATCTCTCACCCACTACTTCACTCAATACCAGTATTTACAAGGGCTGGTGATGTTTCTCACCTTAGAAGTATATTGGGACAGCATCAATCCTATAAGCTCTATGGCATGTGTGATAAATGTGGTACACTGTAGTAGCAATACATAGCTAGGTAGGGGTTTGAAACTCAGTACTGCCAAGTGTGTGTGTGTGTGTGTGTGTGTGTGTGTGTGTGTGTGTGTGTGTGTGTGTGTGTGTGTGTGTGTGTGTGTGTGTCTGTCATCATTATCCTGTGTGGGGGTCAGTGTTATTGTGTAATAGTAGGATCCGTTGGGGGTGGGTTTTGCTAAATTATTATGTTGAGGACCTAGTATATGTCACAATGTCCACATTACAAGACCAGATAAGAATAACAAAATGTGAGCAAGCCAACAGAGCTAAATGAAGGCCAAGAAATGTCCTTTGTAGATTCTTTATTAAAAAGAAAGGATAAGCGCTTTCACAGAGTTACCACTTCTTATCCGGACTAGTTTGCTTGTGAGCTACCTTTAGCAGGAGTGGGTGCTGTTTGTTTGTTTTGCTACATTACAAGACCAACAGTTGTCAAACACCAGAGAGGTTGGTGTAGACAATCCACAGCCCTAAATGTGACAGTAGGGATTAGTGAACAATATAGGCAACCCTTCTATTATTCAGAGACCACTCTCCACCCACGTATCATACACAAACACACTTGGATAGGCAATAACCACTATATTGGTAGTTCCCCTGCATATTGCCTCACAGATAGTACCCACGGTCTGATTGCAATGGACTACATGCCTGTTGACCACAACAGTGCCACTGACATCAGAAAGTACTTTGATGTGTTACATCTCCTGACTGTGTGTTATCCAGCAAGTAAAAGGACATGGCACCCTGTTCCATCCCCTCAGTAGCCCAATCAATGTGTAGAGTGGTCCTTTTGCCATGTTCCCCACTGGACACCTGCAACAACTGTAGAGTCTGCAAACGTACCCCACAAAGGGAATACTATGCCTTATACACATGCCTTGTATGGACAGACGCCACTAACTCCACTGAATATCCATATCATACTGTCAATGTAGGTGCAATCATTACCTCAGTTACATAGCCAGGTCTCGCCAAATGAGGTAAGGAATGCTACATCAGAAGATACCAATCTGTCCACACAACATGCCCCAGAGACTTCAAGCACACTTCCATACATCAGAGAACATGCATGTGGGACATTTGCATAACCCAGACACTGTCCATGTTATGGAGTATAGATCACATACATGGGAAGCAGTGCACATCACTGGCGACCCACAATAGAAATCTGGATGAGTGGATGGGGAATACAATACCCACCCCTGGGGACCACTCCAGTGACTATAATCCTGAGCCATACTGGGGACTATTGTCATGTGGCCTGATGCCAAGGTATTCCCTTGGGCTAGCCATGTAGAGCCTTCAGGCCCATTCACCTACTACACACCTATGAAGCAATGAACCTATGCATCTCAGTACTGGCAAATGTGTGTGTGTGTGTGTGTGTGTGTGTGTGTGTGTGTGTGTGTGTGTGTGTGTGCGCACGTCAATAGTAATCCCAGTGTGTTTGGTTGATGAATATCCCCTGTAGCTGTGGTTATTAGCAACTGCAGGTGTGTCCAAACCAGAACATGTACCATTCACCATTCTACAACAGATGTTGTACATCAACATGTACCTATGTACAGCCCTCAGCCCTATAATCTGTGAAGCATATGCAATCACTGTGTTACAGACTGGGAATTACAGTGCACATATTGTACTCTGCACATGACATGGTAGATGTGCCACCACACTGCCATACCCTGTGGCCTTGCTGCAGGGCCACATTGTGGTGACACACAGATGCCTAGAATAGACATGGGATACAGCATGTGAGAACATATTCACTCAGCACTTCACTTGTGGGGGGAGAGAGGGGTAAAGCAGGCACTGAATGTGTTGCCAAGAATGTGGCCAATATCTGTTGTCTCAGGATAGGTATTAGTTTTGTGCAGTAACTCACAGCACTTGTGTTTAATGCTGCAGAGGTTGTTGATTTAACTATCAAGGCTGTTGTGACCTTTGTCAGTGTCTGCTGCATCTTTGCTTCCAAAGATGGCTGTTGGGGACTCCATGAGGGACCCAAAGTTGTGTTTGAGGCTAATAAGAGAGTTCAACAGTCATGGGACACCACCTTTCCCTGCAACAGTGTCCTCCTTCTGATGTACACTTCAGTAATGGCAGGGGACAAACACATTATCTCCCAGTGTTTGGAGGACAGTGTCTGGGTTCTGTTGGCTCTGGTTAGTACCATGCATTCATGTATATGTTTGTACAGTGCCTGTGTGTATGATTCCACAGTCATGCAGCTGCATCCCATTGCATCGGGTGCAGTGAAGACATCCACCCCTGTTTTCATGGCTGCAAAGTCAACTTTGGAGAATTTCTACCAGGTGGTTATCTTTGAGGGGGGTGTGGCTGACATGTTGTGTTCCATGTTGATTACAGCCTGTGTGAATCTCATCATGCAGGGATTGACATCTGGGGATGAGCAACGGTCCGATATTTAAGTGGTCAACACAGGTCCAGGTTGTTGCATCCTCTACTAGGGGTCAGTATGAGCTGGTCTAGGGCAATGGAAATGATGAATCCCAGAAGTGTTGGGCCACTGTATTGGTGATTGGCTACATTCCCCAGGTGATGGAGGGGTAGTTGAAGACTCGTACTATGTCAGTGTTGCATTGGGCCATCAGAGATGGCAGGGTGTTGTGGAATGTGCATTGACAGTCTAGGGACATAGATGTGGACCCATAGCAGGCTATGGTCTGGATAACACCGTTAACCCAAGGCAGTTGTACCAGAAGTATCTCCAATGCATTATGGTGGGATGCTAGTCTGAAGGTGTTCCTATCCATAATGAATATGAAGACAACACCACCTGTGGAGGTGTGGTCCATGTTTGGGGGCTGACAGCTCTGGAATGTGTCATAACCTGATACTGCAGTTCTGCTGTCTGCTGCTGTGAACCACCTCTCCATTACAGCAGACATGTGTCCTCCACTCCAACAACTGCTATGAGTGACTGCATCCTGACAGATGTCCACTGTTGAGCAGCATGACCCTCAGATTGCATATATGTGTAGCTGTTATGGTGGTAATAACATTAGGAACACTGCCTAATAAGGCACCATAAGGGTGGCAGGACATGTAGCCAGTACCTGGCATCCCAGCAGTGACAAATGTAGGACATCCATGGCAAGTCATTGGGTTCTCGCAATTATGCCACCCCAGGTAGAGAGGTCCTGGATCCCCTGAGAATGACACATAACACATAAGCCAATATTGCAGTCAGCCATCAGCTGATAGTACTGTAGCATCATTCTGGGTGGCAGCGGTACACTGTCCAGGGCTACTGTCACTCCTGCCTGAATCGCATAATCTGAGAGTTCAACCATGTCTCCTGCCATGTAGCCCAGGAAGGTGTGTCCCAATTCATTCACACCCACATGGATATGGAGTGATACTCGTAGTTGTTGTGGAGTGACATGACTGGCTGTGTCATGTGTTAGATGTTGGCATGTGATTGATATTTGGCTGTTATCTGCTCCATATTCAACCTAGTGAGTGGGATGTGTGTGCCTCAGTGTTGTGTTACCCATGATCACTGTATTGTACAAGGTGGTTAGACTTAGGGGCTTAGGTTGGGGGCACACTGTGTAGGTTAATTATGTGTCCCTTGGCATGTGCCATGTGAGGTGTCTGAGTGGATGTCTGCCTTGCTGGTCTGTGCTGTTTGGGTAGATGTCCATTGAGTGCCTCTGGGAAGGTGGGTGTGCAGCTTTTCACTGTATGTCATGGCTGTCAAAGTGGGTGTCATGGTGAGCTACATGTTCCACATAATACGTTCCAGATCAACAGAAAGTCGAAAGCCCAAACAGGTAGCCTTAACGCTGGTTTATTAATTAAAATATGGTTAGCGTTTTCGCAACTCACAAAGAGAAGCTTCTTCAGAGAAAAGTTCAAAAAGGTGCCAAAACTTTTTGAACCTTTAAATACAAGCAATCAAGTTACATCACTTCCTTGTTAAACACCTAAGCCAAAAAGTTTTTTTTAAAAAAATATTTTAAAATCCAATGGTAAACACTAAACCTATCTTTCACAGATATATAAGTAAAATGTAAATACTATAATAAACAAGTATTAAGTAATAAAAACATAATTGAGTATTCTTGGAAAATGTTTAGAAACATAATAGGTAGGTAGTAAATACTTGAATTTGACAAGTCAATATACTAAGGATACTTTAATTATGTAACCTTATTCCAAGAATGTATAAATACTACCAATAAAAAATAGTAGTTATCTCAAAAAAGACTTAAGTTTTAGTACTGGTGCTATATTGCAACTATCATTTAATCCAGGAGCATTGAAGGCATCCAATTTAAGCTGCCATTCAAGCTCACGATTCTCAAGCAACAACGAGAAAGGGCCACCCCGAATGGTTACTGGTAAATGGTTGTCAAATTCAAGTATTTACTACCTACCTATTATGTTGATCATAGGTTTAAATTCTGCGTCATTGATTGCATACCTATTGATGCACAGGGAAGATACACAAAATATGATTTGGATATACAGGAGTTAAGATGGCAGATTCTTTTGAATGCCCATAATTGGCCGGGGCTCAATGAATATTGTACAATCAAACCCATTCTTATGAAAAATCACATTAAGGGCAAGTAGTGATATATCTTCAACATTTAACAATTTATATATTTGAAACAATTTCAAAATAATTCTAACACTAGGGAAATGTGACACACTTTATGTGCACTCTATGTAAATTACAGTATAATTGATTGTGTAAAGTATAGGGACACATACAAACCATAGGAGTGACAAATACAATGGTACATGTCACTAACAAGACAAGTGTATACATACTGAGTAATGAATAGTATTCATACAATCAGGGTAGTGTGCTATACAGATATATAGGAGCATTGACAAGAAATAATTCGTATCATCACACATTGCATCATTAATATATACACATATATATACTATATATATTTTTCAACATTTAGACTGGTAATAATACTTTTAATATTCATTATTGTAAAATAATTTTTATGTCTATTATCATTCATTCATATACATATACATTTTTTCATGTTATTTTTTCATGTAATATTATGTGATTTTTTATGTGATTTTTTATGTGATTTTTTATGTCATTTTCATATCATGAATTTATTTATATGTAGATATATATATAAAATACAACAAATATATGTAAAGAATATATAGAATTATATGCATTCATTATGTACATTTATTTTTAAACTTTTTAATTATAAACTGTTTGAGTGTATAGTTAATTAACAATTAAACAATTGGGTGGATATGATGTATATAAAAGGGAAGCAGTAATTAGCTTAGTTATTCTGATGAAGTTCGTCTTGGCGGACGAAACCCGGGTAAATCATTGGATTGTGTTTGCTGCACTGACGTTTCGTTGGTTGTACCTGTTTTTGTACCTGTTTTTACAAGAATAAACATCCATTATTGCTGTAGATACTGGGATAAAATTCTTCAGCGTGGAATTTTTGGTGACAGTTAAAACGGTGAAACAATTTTATATGCAAGGAGGTAACGTGCATTAGCTGTGGTTTACCCCGACCGTGGAACCTCCTGGTCGTTTATTACTAGTTTGTGTTCTCATTTTGGTTCTTGTGTCATTATGGAAGACGAGGTGGTTCCGGTGGACACCGGAGTAATACTTCAGCAGATTAATGCACAGTTGAGAGAGCATTCGGCTCTAATCCAACAATTACTGAGCAAAAACAACCATGACAACATCTCAGCGGTGGATGATTCTCTTGGACTTCCATTAACACAGGTTACGCCGCATTTTCCAACAGCGGCACAGCAAGGTAAACATATTAGTGGAGACATTATTAACAATACGAACTCCTCAAAGTTTGAAAATTGGCGCGAAAATTGTTTTTCGTTCAACACAACGAACAGCGCATTTCAACCATTACAAATGAAACAAAATGATGCAATGTGTGAAATGCTTAGAACTTTCGAAATGAAATTATTCAAATTTAAACGAATACAATTAGAGAATGGTTATTTGCAGAAAAACATAGACTTGCATATGGTCCCTAAGGGATTACGGCTTTGGAAATACCCAAATGGTTGTGAAAACAATGAAAGCATGCTTGATGAGCTGCATGAATTATTTAATAACACCGGAATACGAATGATGGAAACTATGATCAAGTATAACAACATAAGAATAGATAATATGCTTAAGGAACTGGATATACTTAATCAAAATATCAGTCAAGATCCCACGTTTGACAGTCACTATATGAAATACACTACTATTATTAAAGACATTGATTCCAGTTGTGACATTCTATATAACAAAAAATGTAATAAGATCACAAGAGACATCAAAAGATATGAGATAGGTGAAATCTACCCAAAATCAAAAAACAAACATCGGGACCATGGCAATGAGAAGTATGTAGAGCGTACACGACAGAGACAGGAAGTATATGACATCACTTCCGATAATGAAGACCCGCAACAACATGGCTCCCATGAATACAACACATACAACGCAGAAGAAGGGGTAAGGCGTTCGGAAAGGCTCCTTAACCGTGGAAATAAACAAGCAGACGATGAATATAGGAACACGGGGGCCAGACCAAAAAGAGGTTTTTTATCGACCAACAATGCGAAAGCCGGATGGAAGAGTCGCAAATGAGGAATCCATCCGTATATCGAATTACCGATTATGTGTACACATCTATGGACATGGACAAATTGAGGGAAGTACAAACCTTGGAATTATATCAACAGCAACATATACAAGGTTTGTCTCAACACTATAATGAATTTTGTGAACAGTTTTTGGGACATACAAATGTTATGGATGTAATTCATTTTAACGTACAACATGAATTAGATATTAATGAAACTTTCGGGGAAAATAGTTCACATTCTAGCAATGTAAAACAACATGACAATAAGATTAAGCATACCGACAATTCACTATCTATGGTATGTGATATGGCATTTAGTTTACACCCACAGGAGGGTGATGTATATAACAAATGTATAGAAATAGATGGTGGAAGTGGTAATGGTAATCATGATCATATGCAAACCAACAATAATATATATGAGCAGAATTGGACAGCATATGTGGATGAACAAACATGTAAGAATGAAATTGAAGAAGTATTACTTGTAAACAATTATCAGAGTGATACACAACTGGAATTAAATACAATACAACAGGAAGATCAAATTTTATTGGACTTGACCACATATGATTACCCCGATATTACACGTCATTCCTCTGAAATAAAAAATGATCAACTGGAAAAAACAGTAGAATTTATGACTAACAATGGTGGGAATAGTAATGATATCAACTATATAAACAATGAAATGGTGGAAAATCATGAAATTAATATTCCTATTAATTTTCATATCAATTTAAATATTGATAATTACCTGGATAATGTCAATCAATGTATATCAACTCATAACTTTGAACCAATTGACAGAGAATTTTTAAGTAATCCATATATTATAACCAATACTCATGGAGATTACAAAATATTCAACTATTCCAAACATGAACTAAATAGTAAGCATGCCAACTTATTTTCGCGAGGGTTTAATTTTGTACCCTGTCGCAAGGGGAGATTAGTCAGTTCAATCATTGACTTAAAGTTATTTAGTAGAAAATTAAACTTAAAAGTATTTTTTGATGGTAATGTACAAGATAATAGGAATAATAAAATAGGATTTGATTTAAGTAAACCCAGTATATTCAACCCACCCATGAATGATAAAATAGTTACATTTGAAAAACGGGTTGAAATGGACATTAGGGAATTTTTCAAACAGTATCGAACACCCATACATAGTAACATGACTGAAAGTGAGGAGGAAATATTAAAGCATATATTAAACATCAAAGACATTAGAATAATGAGGCCTGATAAAGGCAGTGGTGTTGTTATAACCGACAAAGGGGACTATGTCTCTTATATGACTGCTATGTTATTGAGTAAATCGTATTCAGAAATAAGCATAAATGAAATCAACATCGCACATAAAAGAATTGATAATTCGTTGGAAGATATGTTAATGCAGGGAGAAATAACGGAAGATGAATATAAATATCTAACCAATGAATTCCCGGTTATCAGTGGTATATTTGGCATACCAAAAATCCACAAAGGTCTCAACAATTTACAATTCAGACCAATAGTGGATGGAAAGAGAAACAAAACATGTTTCATCAGTCAATATTTAGACTATCACTTTAAACTCAGTATGTCCAAATTCCCATACATCTCCAGGGATTCTTGGGACTTCCTTAACATGATGAATCAATTTAAAATGAAGGATGGAGATATAATGGTAACAATAGACGTATGCAATCTTTTCACATCCATACCACATGATATAGGGTTGATCTGGCTAGAAGAACAGCTTTTTGAGTCTAAAATATTTGACCAGACAAAAATTAATACCTTGATTAGCCTTATGGAAATTGTACTTCATAATAATTATTTGTATTATGAAGGGAATTATTACAAACAAATAGATGGAGTTGCAATGGGGGCAGCATGTGCCCCCATGTATGCAAATTTAATAATGACATATTGGGAGTGCAACTACATATTTAATAGCCCATTTCAACAATACATCAAAATATACTCCAGGTATTTGGATGACATCTTTATAGTATGGGACAACGATGAAACAGCATTAAAAATATTCCTTGAATATATCAACCATAATGTTCGATTTTTAAAATTTACACATCATATTGGTCATGAAAATATATCATATTTGGATGTGCAATTAACATATGACAAAAATAGAGGACAGCTAAAATCACATATTCATAGAAAATCGACTTTTTCCAATTCTTATCTTCACTATGACAGCTGGCACCCAGACCATCAAAAGAAGGGAGTTGTTAAGGGTCAGATGGTCAGGGCGGCCAGGATGATTAGTGAAGATGGGGAATTTCATGAAGAGTTGGAATTTATGGAAAATATGTTTTTAAACAGGGGTTACCCAAAAATTCTATGTGAAACAATTAAACAAGAAGTTAAAACCAAGAGACAGGTAGGAATATATCAAGCCATACTTTATTATGGCTATGATAAAGATATAGGTAAAACACATAATGAAAATATAGATCAGATACCCCTATATATTTCTGTATATGATGACTCTACCCAAATAATAAGGAATATTATTAAAAGAAATTGGAGTTTATTCATTAACGACCATATGGTGGCACAAATATTTCAGGGACCAATCAAGTTTGTGTATAAAAAGGATACATCTTTCAAAGAATATTTTGAGAATAATATGGAAGTACAAAGATATAAAACTCATAGACCAATAGGCAATTTCAGATGCGGAAGATGTACAACATGCAAGTATATCCATGACACACAGGATAAAATTAAGATTAACCTATATAACATTAAAATCAAGGGGCACTACAACTGTCATACTTTAAATGTTATATATGTTGCTCTTTGTCAACATTGTAAAGCCTTTTATATAGGTAAGACAAGTAGAAAATTTAGGAGCAGAATAAAAGAACACCTATTGGATATAAAGCATATGAAAACTACGAATGCCCTAGTGAGACATATCCAAATATATGCTGATCATAGGTTTAAATTCTGCGTCATTGATTGCATACCTATTGATGCACAGGGAAGATACACAAAATATGATTTGGATATACAGGAGTTAAGATGGCAGATTCTTTTGAATGCCCATAATTGGCCGGGGCTCAATGAATATTGTACAATCAAACCCATTCTTATGAAAAATCACATTAAGGGCAAGTAGTGATATATCTTTAAC
Source organism: Protopterus annectens (assembly GCF_019279795.1). Taxonomy (NCBI): domain Eukaryota; kingdom Metazoa; phylum Chordata; order Ceratodontiformes; family Protopteridae; genus Protopterus; species Protopterus annectens. Next base: position 102,202,233 of record NC_056728.1, on the reverse strand, counting down.
ATTTAACAATTTATATATTTGAAATAATTTCGAAATAATTCTAACACTAGGGAAATGTGACACACTTTATGTGCACTCTATGTAAATTACAGTATAATTGATTGTGTAAAGTATAGGGACACATACAAACCATAAGGAGTGACAAATACAATGGTACATGTCACTAACAAGACAAGTGTATACATACTGAGTAATGAATAGTATTCATACAATCAGGGTAGTGTGCTATACAGATATATAGGAACATTGACAAGAAATAATTTGTATCATCACACATTGCATCATTAATATATACACATATATATACTATATATATTTTTCAACATTTAGACTGGTAATAATACTTTTAATATTCATTATTGTAAAATAATTTTTATGTCTATTATCATTCATTCATATACATATACATTTTTTCATGTTATTTTTTCATGTAATATTATGTGATTTTTTATGTCATTTTCATATCATGAATTTATTTATATGTAGATATATATATAAAATACAACAAATATATGTAAAGAATATATAGAATTATATGCATTCATTATGTACATTTATTTTTAAACTTTTTAATTATAAACTGTTTGAGTGTATAGTTAATTAACAATTAAACAATTGGGTGGATATGATGTATATAAAAGGGAAGCAGTAATTAGCTTAGTTATTCTGATGAAGTTCGTCTTGGCGGACGAAACCCGGGTAAATCATTGGATTGTGTTTGCTGCACTGACGTTTCGTTGGTTGTACCTGTTTTTGTACCTGTTTTTACAAGAATAAACATCCATTATTGCTGTAGATACTGGGATAAAATTCTTCAGCGTGGAATTTTTGGTGACAGTTAAAACGGTGAAACAATTTTATATGCAAGGAGGTAACGTGCATTAGCTGTGGTTTACCCTGACCGTGGAACCTCCTGGTCGTTTATTACTAGTTTGTGTTCTCATTTTGGTTCTTGTGTCAAAATACTAAGGATACTTTAATTATGTAACCTTATTCCAAGAATGTATAAATACTACCAATAAAAAATAGTAGTTATCTCAAAAAAGACTTAAGTTTTAGTACTGGTGCTATATTGCAACTATCATTTAATCCAGGAGCATTGAAGGCATCCAATTTAAGCTGTCATTCAAGCTCACGATTCTCAAGCAACAACGAGAAAGGGCCACCCCGAATGGTTACTGGTAAATGGTTATCAAATTCAAGTATTTACTACCTACCTATTATGTTTCTATCCTTAGTATTTTGACTTGTCAAATTCAAGTATTTACTATCTACCTATTATGTTTCTAAACATTTTCCAAGAATACTCAATTATGTTTTTATTACTTAATACTTGTTTATTATAGTATTTACATTTTACTTATATATCTGTGAAAGATAGGTTTAGTGTTTACCACTGGATTTTAAAATATTTTTTTAAAAAAAACTTTTTGGCTTTGGTGTTTAACAAGGAAGTGATGTAACTTGATTGCTTGTATTGAAAGGTTCAAAAAGTTTTGGCGCCTTTTTGAACTTTTCTCTGAAGAAGCTTCTCTTTGTGAGTTGCGAAAATGTTGATAAACCAGCGTTAAGGCTATCTGTTTGGGCTTTGGACTTTCTGTTGATCTGGAACGTATTTACCTACGGTCTGTTTTCTCGCTTTTTGGTTTTACATGCTCCACATGGTGTGGTGTGGGTGTTGATCTTATCCTCTTGACCTGCTAGTCCATTCTTTGCTGGAGAGTGCATATGTCCACATTGGGTGATATATGGGTAACCCACATAGGCCTGAGTGTTTGGTGTTTAGAGGGGAGGTTTGTCTGTGTACATGCGGCAGTTGCAACAGTGCCCCAGAATGGACATGTTCACCAGGTGAATGGGTGAAAGCACAGATAACCACACTTCAAACATGCCAGGAGGGGTGGACATAACTAGTAAGTACTGGGGCAACATCTGTGATGAACAAGTACTGCTGATGGCTCACAGGTGTGCCACACTTCATGATACAATAACCTGATGAAGTGCCAAGCCATAATGCTAGTTGAAGTGCAAGACAGAAAGAACTAGCATAATATACGGGTGGAACAGAAGGCAGACTGTCTGCCACCTGTAATACTTTACCACAACTGTGCAGTTATCAGCAGTTTTGGCCATATGAACGTTCAGTAAGCTGTGTAGTGCATGTGGTAACTGTGTAACACTATAGTAGACATACCTAGATAGGTAGGAGTTCTGATCCCAATACTGGCAAGTGTGTATGTGTGTGTGAATCATGTACTATCTGGCTCATGCCATTTTCAACCTGTGTATTACCCTTTACACTTCCCTTCACTCCAATTTAGTAGACCTGTTGATGTCATCCACCTTAGAAGTACCTTTGGAAGAAGTGGAAATGTATAAGCTCTGTGGCATGTCTGATAACTGCATAGCACTATAGTAGGAATACCTAGATAGGCAGGAGTTCTAATCCCAATGCTGGCAACTTTTGTGTGTGTGAGGATCATATTATGTGTGGCTTATACCATTTTGATGTGTATACTACACACGGCTGGTAACCACACCCTGCTGCCATTACTTTATATAGTGTGGTGACAGCATCTGCCTCATATGCAGCAGGTTAAACCATTGTACAGTCCTCTGTACAGATGTGTCTGGAATATCCATATGTTTGAAACCTATAAGTGGTTGGAAGTGGTCTGTGTGTCTTAACAATGCCCATGTATGTGGTATTATAGCCAAATAGGCCATAGTGAGTGTACTGACACATATGGCAGCATGAGGTATCATACCTGACTGAAACATCATGCTGACAGGACATCTGCTTCCCTCACAGGTGGCCTGTCTTGTAGGTGCAATACATGAGTACAGATGTTTGGTTTTACTGGTGAACTGTACCTGTTATAGGTCACATTAAAGGCTGGAAGTGGTATGGACAGTCATATTGTGGTCCTAATTAGTATGTAACAGGAACACCTTGCATCTTAAGAGGGGTGTGTACACAATTTATATCCACTGTATATCAGTAATGTGTCATGCATGACCTTACCTTAGGATGTTTGTCCAGCACAATTTGGTGGCCTCTGTCCAGATGTCTTGGCACTGACAAGTTGTGAGGTATGTTACAAGAATGTTGAATCCACATAAGATAGGCCCCAGTGGTGACCATTGTGATGCAATACAGTTAACCCCAGCACAAGTGAACATGCACAACAAGCAATATAAGCAATATAGCTATTACTGATGGTTGTGTGCATTGGTAAATTGCATGCGCTTCACATGCTTAGGGTATTTCCAGGCAACAACAGAACAATGTAATACCCATCAGCTTCAAGCTGCTGTCTCATATGCAGACCAGAGGGTCCTACGTAGTTGTGTGAGGGGGTTATTGTCAGCAGATGCACATGTGGCCTTGGTATAGGATGGATGCAGCATGTCTGCTCATCTACAGTACTAACCACAATAATATACAATGTCCTGTCCTCACCATAGATGTGCACCTCTGTGCATTAGAAAACCCCATCCACAACTGCAATTGGACCTGACACATGCATGTAGATACAATGCAGATACATGTATGTCTGATACATTAGTGTACTAATCCCCACTGTGCCCTTACCTGCACGCTCCTCATCCAGTGTGTGTGTGTCCAGCCCACCTCCACAATGCTTCCCTCAGCATGATAGCTTGTGCATTCGGTGTGTGGCCCAAGTGTGTTGAGGAGCTCCTCAGTGGGTGTCAGTGGGGGGCTGGATGGCTGTGCCCCCACCTGTGTCTAGCTGGTCCCTTGCTACAGCAGCAGCTCATTGATGGGTATGATGTTTGAGGTTGGTGGCCCAATGCTTCACATGCAAGTTCTGCTGTGCAGTCTGGCATCATTTACCCTGTGGACCACACTGTTCCACAGAGCAGTCCTCTCCTGTACATCTTCTGCTCTCCGTCCACATGACAGGGCATAATATCCAATCACATATTGGGTGACAATGTCTATTTCCCCAACAGAGAATGCTGGTAGGCGAGCACTCTGCATATTACCTGGAAGACATGAACAGGAAAAGGTCACAGGACCTTGTACAGTTGTCAAAATGCACATCAACAGTGGATATTACTTGCAAATACTCCAGACTACCCCAGAAACCTCCAAGCTATCATGGCTATAACAGCTTGTATTACATGCCTGTCCCTGAGCTATCGTATTCCCCCAAATGTTAGACACTTGATTGCATAATCCTCTATCCTCCATTCATTTCTGTGTAGAGGGTTGACAGTGGCCATCTTCCATGTGGATGGTGTGTGTATTGTGGCAGGTCTGTTTTTGACTGTGATGTGTGATGGTGCTCTGAGCACATGCCTGAGTTCATGTAGGAGGCAGACAATTATGTTATTATGCCCCATGGAGATATGCTGTTGTTGCCATCAGTAGACAATATGTACATGCTCACCATTGCTGTGGGGAAGAGTGTGGTTGATGTGCATATCTCCATGTATGACTGGGGTGGACAGGGTGGCAATGTTTCCACCTAACCTGTGTGATGCAGGTTGCCTATATCCATGGCATGTGTGTATGAGGTGTTCTTTACCCTCAGTACAGGGTGAATTTTGTTGTTTCATCTGAGACTTACAGCATATGTGGAAACACGGTTGCAATTGTCCTTGGTGGTGTGGATATGTCCGATTCATAGTCCTAGTCAGCCTTACAGGATATCACCTGTGAACTTACCTGCTTGCTCAGATATAGGTGGACTTGCTTCAAAGTTGTTGCCTGCACCTATGTGTCCCTGTACAGCCAATGTAGCAACCTATTATGTGGTTTGTGTATTGCTGCTTTCCACCAAAGGAGGTTACTCTACCTTGGTGGAGGATGGATATACAGGTCAGGTACTGCTGTGTGCATATAGCTACAGTGGATATAAAGGATACACACCCCTGATACACTGCCTTGTATTTGTGCAATTGGAACATAACACCACAATAACTCATTTCATAACAATTCTCACCTGTAGTGTGACCTATAGCCTGTACAATTCAATTGAAAACATAGCAATCTGGTCTGTGAAAACATATGGAAATAATACTCAGTACAATAAGCCAGTTGAATGAGTGTGCACACCCTTAAATTTGTGTATGCACCTCTTGAGATGGTTACAGCATTCATCCGTCTTGGTCTGGACTCTAACATCATGGCACATCTTCAATTGGCAATAGTTGCTCACCTCACTAAAACACCTTTGATTGTATTGCAATGGGATTGGACAGGTTTGGGGTCACATTAAAGATGAGAAACATTATAAAATGATCTTCTGTGGTCTGATCGTCATGCAGCACACAACCCTGGCATTCCAACAGGGGTGTGCGCACTTGTGATATCCACTGTATATAGGTGTTGATATAGCTGGTAGTTGTAGGCATGGTCAGAGGCTCATAACACAGGTGGACACTTCTCTGATTAATACCTGATAATCATGCCTACCCCAGTACCCACATCAGTGTCAGGGCAATGCAACCACCAGTAGGTGTACACATATATGTCTGTTATATGCACTGACATTGATATAACACACATGTGCAACATGTACAACCTATGTACCTGACAGCTTGAAACACATGCGATTAGTTTTGTGCCTTCCAGCTGAACATACGTATGCATACATGTGCTCAGGGGATACCTGGTATACATTTCTATTGAATGTAAGTATGGCACACTGTATTTACAGTCTTGCTGCTCATTCATACTTCTCAACCTGTTACCGCAGTATGTCTGGACAATGGCACACATAAATGGGTGTCAAAAGGGACATCAGAAGTGATACTGTGTTAATATAGCTGCACCATACATTAGTACATTGATTGCATAGTAGGGTTTGACATCACTGTGATAACCTGGAAGATGTCCAACAGTCATAAGTAGGCTATTATGTTACAATGCCATTGCTCACAGACCTGCCAATGGTTTGGCTGACATAACACAGGTATATGTGTGTCTGACTACATATATCAGTCACAAATGTGCTTACTGTCCAGCAGAACACTGTACAGTTGAATATTATTAAGTCAATATATTACATGCAGTTCAACACACATGTCTGCAACAGTACTCTACTATGGACATGCCCTCTATAGGTGTCTTAGCTTTACAAGGCAAACATGTGTCATACTCATAATCACAGGTAACATGGATATGGAAAACATCCCATTAACTGGCCTAGTAGTGGCACAGTCACAACTGTTTGACAGACACCCCTGCAGTTGTCATATATGAGCTGTCCTTTCCCAGGTGAGTCAGGCTCCTGAGCTGTGTTCCCACCTCACAACCTCTCAGAGCATCACATCTGGCCAATGCCTAAAATGATGGGGGGATAAATAGGGACAGACTTTAAATATATCTGCTATGAACACAGGAAGTTCGTAGAATGATACATTTAGCATTACAGTGAATATTCTTAAGGATGTGGAGTATCAAACTCAAGTGTTTGTCATTATCTGATGACTTCATTCCTCAGCTATTTGCCAGTAAAGTACAGATCTCAGGAGAAACAGACAAAAATACATGATGGTAAAATGTGGACATTCTGTGAGGATCTGTACAGTTGAGAGGTATGTCTGTGATATCTCCCACTGCCGAGAGGGCCAGATGCTATGGTCATAGCAGCTGTTTAGCAGGACATTAGTACAGCATGTCTTGTTGGGACGTATAGTCCTCCAAACCATATTTCCCATTATTACAGACCAAGTACTAGATTCAATTACTTGCTTACATGTTCCACTTACCTTTTTTCTTTTCTTTTCCACTTTATGTCTCATTTGTTGTTTCTCTCTCTCTCCCTGTGCACTACAGGGATAGAGCTGGTTTTAATAGGTGGCAGCATGGCGTTTGTAGGTGATGCTCATGACCAGGTGATGGCCTGTGCACCTATTGGGGTTCCCCACTTGCTAAATGCATGCAGAGCAGTTGTGTAGTTCTTCCAGTAGTCAATGTCATGGCAACACACACCTATAAATGAGTACTCCATGTGGGCATTAGCCCTTTCCCTTACTTGTGAGGAAGACATCTTGGAGTTGTGTGGGCTACTACCTCTTACAACAAGACTTGTGGAGACAAGCCAACTAAATGGTGGGGAAGGTTCAGGACTAGGGAGCAGAATGTGAGTATTACTGTTATATGTTTGGAATACTATTAGTTTAACAGGGTTTGTCTGCACATGCTATGTCTGCATGGGTTTCAGTCTGACAAAGTTCTGTCTCTGCATTGCTCTCAGCTCTAGGGCCATCCACATAATGGCCACAGGTTAGCCTGTTATGTATGGGCTGTTCCCCAGACAGGTGTTGTCCTTGGCAAATCAGGAGGATACTCTGGTGATTGCATTATGTAGATGGTAACATCCTTTATTCTGACTTTATATCTCCCAGAAAAGATATGTTGTAACAAACTCTGTAACACCAGCAACTTTCTCAGTGTATAACAGCAATATTTCATGTATGGCCATGTATTTGGGCTTCTGTCTACCAATTATGTCAGGCTTTGTCCAGATGTCATACAGTAGTAGGTGGATAGGTATACTGGTCTATCATTATTTAGTGCTGTAATTCCTGCTGAGGGGAATGGCTGGGAAACATTTTGAAGTCTGTACATTCAAGAGGTAGGTATATAGAAAATGCTCTTAGATGGCC